>NC_066876.1:22450656-22750656 GCF_022985175.1 Labeo rohita | reverse complement strand
ATCTTTTCACATTGAGGACAACTGAGGAACTCATATGCAACTATTACAGAAGGTTCAAACACTCACTGATGCTTCAGCAGGAAACACAATGCATTAAGAGTCAGGGGTGTAAACTTTTGAACAGAATGAAGACGTGTACATTTTTATTTTGCCTTAACATCATATTTTTTCCTTTAGTACTGCGCTTCAGAAGCTTCAGAAAATACATGTTTCCCAGAATCCAAATAAGTAAAATTGACCTTGATCTTCAAATTAAAAAGGTTTTCACCCCCGTGCATTTTGTATGATCATTCTTATTTTGGTAAAATAATTAACATTTTGCATATTCTGCAAGGTGTGTGTAAACTTTTGACCTCAAATGTACATGCAACTGCTCTCATAAATAATGACAGAGTTCACTTTAAGAAGATATACACATTAAAAATGAGTCTTTGTCTTCTGGGAAAAACAGGAAAATAATGATGACTCATCTTGGACTAGATGGATAAAGATTTTTGTCCATTCAAAGGAAGAACAGTTGACAGAATGGATTTTTGGGTGTTTATTATAAAAGGTTTAAGTACATTAGTATTAGCGTTCAGAGGAGAAAAGAGTCTTGTGTTTATTTCATGCTAGCTGCCGCTAACATCTATTTGAATGGAGGATGGAGCACGGGGCTGAAACCTGTCCGATATAACCCAGATGGCTGGCAAGTCTTCAGTGCCCTCCATTAATTCCTGTATATCCTCATCTTTCAGCTCAGGCATTGCCTCTGGAATCCAGTCTGGCCTGAACTTATCCCGCCTTTCCCAGAGATTCTCTGGCTCTTCCACAGGCTGCTCTCCAAACAGGAAATCTACAGAACACAATACAGGTTAGAGCTTTCAGTCTCATGCTGATGTTTTTAGAATACAACAGAGAACTAGTGTCTTATTTAATGAATGTAAGAATGCTTGATGTTGTGCTGATAGATTTCTTCAAAGGCTTTGACATTTTTAAGATGTTGATGGCTATTATAATCATAGACTCAGATATAAATAAAGGGAAAAAAGAACTGAGCTAGTTTGCAACTGTCTTAAATACCATATTTTTGCCTGCTTTTATCCAAAGCAATTTCCATTAGATTCAAGGTAAACATTTTATCATGCATTCCCAAGGAATTGAACCCATGACCATGGTATTGTTAGTGCCATGCTCTACCGTTTGAGTTGGTATCCAACTGGCTTTGCTGGACTCTAAAGCTGACCAGCCAGAATAAACTCTAAAACTAGCCAAAAAGCTTGGAGAACAGCAAACCATTTTTGGCAGGTTTATGTATTTGGCAAAGCAGTCAAGTGTTTTCCAGTTTAAAGGGATTTTTGGACACAGTGTCATGTAGCTTGTAGAAAACTAGCCAGATAATGTGCGATGTGGTTTTGTACTTGTTTAAGGTGAAAGAAACCATGGACATTTGTAAGGTTTCTTGTTACATACCTGCCAGATCATGGATGAGATCTTGGATGAGGTGTCTTATGATGGCGAAAAGGGTGACTCCTGTCACGCTTACAGCCAGCAGCAGATAAATGATATGCCTGGGTAGAGTGAGCAGATCATTTTCTGTGGGTTTGTAGTCCTTGAAAAATTCCTCATCAAGACTTCCATTGTTTTTGTCTAAATCCATAAGTAAGGTAGTTTACTCCACTGTGTCTTTGCAGTTTAACGGCTTGTCAGTTTTCATTCATTTCCTGTTGAGCTGAGTAAAAACAAAAAGCAAGCATGTAAAATCATGTGTCACTTACTTACACAGTATATTTATGTTTTTAATGTTTTTAAGTCTGTGTGTTCACCAGGGCTGCCTTTATTGATTAAAAATACAGTAAAAGAGTAATGTGAAATGTTATCACAACTTAAAATAACTGTTTCTACTGTAATATATTTTTTAAAATACAATTTATTATTGTGGTGGTGTTTATTTAAATAAAAAGTTCAAACATTATAAATGTAATTAATATCAGGGGCGTTTCCTCCGAGGAGGCAGTGTCTTATATTGGATGAGAAAAAAAAATGTAGTACAAAAATAAAACAACGCCAGTATTACAAAATAAAACATTAAAAAGTCTATAAATAACTCATTCTAAAGAAACATTGTCCAACAGGGATATCAGCAGGTAAAGTTATAGCGGGAGTCCTCTCTCCTCCCCCGAGCCCATTAAGTGTTAAAGTCACGTGAGAGGAGGCAATGCCTCCATCGCGATATGATTGGATATGACTGGTTCTGATCGGCTGTGATTGGTTCAGGCGATAAATCCCGCCTCTTGGGTTTGTGTGCCTTCAGTGTTCACAATTAAATAAGACATTAAAATAAGACTTAAAATGGAAAAAAAAACATGATCTGTGGGAGTTTTTAGTGAATAATCAGCTTGGTGAAATTTTAAAGTAAATCTCTGTGTCTGTGACCAATATTTACTGAGCTTTGTTGACTGATGACCTGAAAAATTAAACAATAGTTAAAAATGACCTGTTAAAAAGAATAGCTGAATATAAGTTCACAAGTAGCCTAAATATATTGTTTCAATTGTCACTGCCGTAAGTTCTTATTTTAATAAATGTAAAATGCTTAAAAACACTAACTTGATGAGAATCATGCTCATACTCATATAGTAGTAGTAGTCAACAGAGATGTCCTAAGACAAGAACGGGTATTGTTTTTGTTTTAGGACAACTTTGATGACCCTGGACCACAAAACCAGTCATAAGGGTCAATTTTTCCAAATTGAGATTTATACATCATCTGAAAGCTGAATGAATAAGCTTTCTACTGATGTATGGTTTGGCCGAGATACAACTATTTGAAAATCTGGAATCTGAGGGTACAAATTAAAGTATTGAGAAAATCACCTTCAAAGCTGTCCAAATAAAGTACTTAACATTGCATATTACTAATCAAAAATTAAGTTTTGATGTATTTAAGTAGAAAATTTACAAAATATCTTCATGGAACATGATCTTTACTTAATATCCTAATGATTTTTGGCATAAAACAAAAATCAGTGATTTTGACCCATACAATGTATTTTTGCCTATTGCTACAAATATATCCCAGCAACTTAAGACTGGTTTTGTGGTCCAGGCTCACATATATACAGTAGAATGTTAGAAATGTAACAGTTAATATTGTCTTTCTGTATTGCAAACTTACTTGAGGTTGGTTAGGATTAGGGTTGGACTATTGATTAGAGGTAGGGTTAGATATAGTATATCTGAAAGTCAGTATAAGTTAGCTATGTTTATGGTCAGATGTAAGATACGTTGTGTACATACCCTGCAAAGCCTTTTTCCGTAATCATAGCTTTCTGTGTCACCCTCCTCTTCTTTCTGTTTCTGATGTAGAGTGCTCCTCAGCCATTTTCTATTTTGTAGCATATTTACAGAATCACAACAAAGTATGTCACAGAATGATAGTCCCTGAATGACTGTTTCTCCCTTAGTGTCTGCGACAGGGCTTCCCTCAGATCTGATACTTTGACAACAGAAGACAATCAAGTTAATGTGCTTAGTGGCATAAGGAGAAGCCTTAAGCCTGGATTTAACCTTTTTTTTTCTATTAGGTGTCTGCCTCTCAACACCTGTTGGCACATTTTAAAGTGCAGGGTAACCAGTGACGTCAATGCAAACTCAACTGTTACTTCGTCATGGTAGCTTAGATTCAGCTCAGGAAATTACAGTCTTGCTAAATAAATCAGTTTAAATTTCTAAAACATTCTGTATAGTATTTTGTAAAATCAAACAGACTTTGATTTGGACTGACTTCATTACATTACACCAACCAAAGCATTTGTAATGGTTAGATCATGTAGCAACAACTGGACATTGCCACAAACCCAAACACATGGTCATGTGGATCACAGTACGGGATGTACAAATTGCGAGTAACTTAAATAAGGTTTGTGCTTTCATTGACTTTGGAGAATGTCCTCTATGTTGAGCACAGAGCGCCCTCTATTTGTGCTGAAGGCCCTGCAGGAGCCAGCACATGCTAATCATGCTAATCCGGATCAGAAAGTACAAGATAACGATCGGCATGTAAACAACCTAGTACTCTATGTTGTATTCATTTATTACTGAGGGAATGAGACACATGTATGAGTAAGACAGATAGATATTCACAAAAGTTGTGTAGCTATTTTGCTAAATATAGTGAAAAACTATATATATATATATATATATATATATATATATATATATATATAAAACATTTCCTACATACTTAAAACACATAAGCTTTTTTTCTAGTAACATACAACAGGTGGAAATAAACAGCACTGATAAAGAAAGATAGATTTTTTTTTTGGAAATTAGTGGTTGAGAAAGAGATTTGGGGTTTGTGAAGATGGACTAATGGATGAAAGAGAGAGAAGGTAGTTCATAAATCTATCCAGAGACACATTTTTAACCTCATGATTTGTCAAAAACAGATTTAAATCCTGGCAGAGTTTCTATCCGTCCACTTCTAGGACAAATGGCAGTCTGTTTCGTCTTCGTTCTTGTTTTCTCTTCCTCATCCCTCCTTCCTTCCCAAAGATGGGTTTCGGTGGTTCTTCTTCCTCCTCTTCATCGTCAGGGTCACGAGCAAGGCCTCAACCTGTGAGTAATAGGAGATGTAATGTTTTCAAATGTAGATACATGAGTTAATATGACCGGAGTTCATTATTCTATGGTAAAGGCCGGTGAATGTGCTCTGAAGTAGGCTGATATGATTCTCTTAATCCCAGGCTTAATCCTTTGGCTGACATCTTGCTGACTCTGATATTCCATTGCTGGTAATGGCAGCTGTCTTTCATGAAGGTGAAAGCTTTTAATCAAGGGTTAGCTATACCGTAATCCACCTAATCCCGTCTGAGATGCTCCTGTTCACTCTCAAGAGGGAGTGGGTGTGATTTTGAAGCCTTTCAAATGACTTTATACACCAATTATAGGTTATACTAAAACAACAACAACAACAACAAAGGTATACTGTGCCATAATTATTCCAATTGGTTTCATTTTTTGTGTTTTAAAGCAGGGGGAGGAGCAAAAAGCTAAATGGAGGACTACTTTGTGAATATTACACAGATAATCAGAGAATTTTTTGACACTCAAGTCAGTATAATCACCTTTCTGTCAGCAAATTGTCACAGCGTGTTATTGTGACAATATTCCCTAATGGCAGTCGCATGGAACCTGTTGTTTATTTACTATGATTTTGAGAAAATATATTTTCTTAATGGAATACTTAATCTAAAATTAAAAGGATCTAATCTATAAAAAAAAAAGTACATAACATTCAGCAAGGATGCACTGATCAAAAGTGACGTTGAAAATGTTTAAATAGCTACAATGTTTTTCTTTTTAGGTTTATATTCATCAAAGAATTTTGAAAATAATGAAATATGATAATAAGAAATTTTACTTAAGCACAAAATCGGCATATTAGTAAGGTTGTAAAGATTTGTTTCTTATGCTCACCAAGGCTGCATTCATTTGATCAGGAATATAGTAAAACAGTAATATTGTGAAATACTATTACAATTCATATTTTTTATAATTAGTATGATTTAAAATTACGCAATTACTCCAGTATTTAGTGTCAGATCCTTCAGAAGTCATTCTAATATGCTGATTTGGTGCTTAAGAAACATTTAGTATTAACAGTGTTGAAAAGGATTCTTTGAGGAATGGGAAGTTCAACAGAACGACATTTATGTAAAATAGAAATCTTTTATACATTATAAATAAATGTCTTAAGTATTAATTTCATTACAAAAAAAATCTTACTGACAACATTTTGAAAGGTAGTGTATTTTAATGGCAGTTAAAGCTTGAAGTTTGTTCTCTTTATTAGAACTTTTGTTTCTCTTGTCTCCCCACTCAAATTCATTTTTTAAAACCTTAAACAGTCATTTGAAGTCATAATATAATTTCTTACTGTCAAAGTAATTGATAAAATAAAAGACAAACAGTACAGTATAATGAGATTTGGCTCTGAAACTATATCTAACAGTTCTGAACCCAATGACTCTTGTAATATTATTACTCACTCAGACAGGAATTTCCTCTTCTTCTGGTGTATCTTTGATCTTCTTGCAGAAAACCTGAGACAGAAGAAAGTTCCAGTAGAAAACAGTTAAACTTGTGTTGGCTGTCACTATGCCGATCAACATGGGATGCATGTCTAATTTCAGCTGTGCTGTTGTTCTTCCAGTGGCTGATGTTGCACAAACTCTCTCAGAGTCTCTGACTGACTGGATGACTGACAGAGGAAGAGCTTTTGTGTGGTTGAGATAGTGATTTAGACAGATCTGATCCTCTATGAGTCATATCTGATCTATTCTATTCATCTCCCTCCCCTTGTCTAATGTTCTTTTCTTTATGTCTGCTACATAGATTATGAAAGGAATACAGGGCTAGTTGTCAGGACTTCTACTTCACAGAGTCAGGGTAGGTTTATGTCAAATTTCTGTATATACACATACCTTAAATACAAGTTATTGAAAATACATAGATCAATTTATTTATGTTGACCTTTTTGACAACATCAACATTCCCTAATAGCAGTTACAATGGAACCTGTTGTTTATTTTTAGATATTTTCTTAATGGAACACTTAATCTAAAGTTAAAGTAATATAAAACAAAAATTAATCAAGTTAAATTTTCCCTAACATTTACAAAAAGTTTGTGGGTCAGTTGTGTGTGTGTGTTGTGTTTTTTTTTTGGTTTTTTTTAATCAATAGAATTATGCAGTAATATGACCAAAAATGACACTGAAAATTATATATATATTAATGCAGAAGCTGTCAAGCGCCCTTGTTGTTTGTGAACAGAAGCCGATAAGTCCATTTTAACAAAGCGGCGCGCTGTATTCAGGTCTGATGACAAGGCTGCCAGTCACTTTGAAAAGACGTGCTAGTTGAGAGCAGAGAGGAGTTTAGTCAAAACTGACTAAAAGTGATCAATGATGGATAATTTTGACAAACTTGATGAACCCATGAAAATAAAATAAAAGCTGAAACCTTTTTACGGAAACTTGTTAAAGCAGCATGCTAAAATAATGAGGGAGAAGCTGCTCCCTGTATTGTGTGTAATCACAAACATACAGTCTATGATCACAATAACAACATTTGTCAGGCATCTGCATTGTCATCTGAGGAGATTATAAAGATTAAACATAAGATGCGGAAAAAACAACTGTTGGAATTATCTGCTTTTGCTATAAAATAAACTTTTAAACTTTAAAAAAAAAAACATACATTTAGTGAACTTTAATTTTGTAAGTTACCTGTATTTGTTTGTTATTATTACTTAATCAGAACAACCCAACTGCAATTTTGATACTGATATTACGTAGAATGCACAATTAAAAAAAAACAACAAAAAAAAAATAAAAAATACAAATGATCTGTTTTTCATATCTGTAGTTACAAATGTTTTTCTTTTGAAATAGAATCCTGAAAATAAGACAGTATTCATAATAACAAGAAATATTACTTAAGCACCAGATCAGCACATTAGAATGATTTCTGAAAGATCATTAAAGACTGGAATAATTGCTGCTGAAAATTCAGCTTTGTCATTACAGGAATAAATTACATTTTTAAAAATGTTAACATAGAAAACAGTTATTTTAAATGTAAAAATTATTTTACAATATTACAGTTTTTACTGTATTCTTTAATTGATGAGCATAAGAGACTTACCGACTTCAACTTTTGAAGCGTAGCATGAAGCGGTAGCATGTTTTCAAATCTGAGGTGATTTAATGTCTTAAAAAAAAATTATGAAACCGTAAAACATTTAGGAAACGATAAAAATAGAAATGGTACAAATATGAAACAGTTTTAGTATTTAAAAAAAAATATTGTTACCTGAATGTAAACCAGTTCCTGGAGAGTCACGGAATATTTCCTCAAGTCAGATTATTCAAATGGTGAGATCTTTACTACCCAAGTTTTCTATATGATTAAATTTTAAAATAAATATTTCAGACACAAAACAAACTCTATTCTAACCTTCTCTACACATAACTATATGCAGGGTGTGTTGGCTAAGCAGGGCTGTCTTTTTTGGCTTCATCGTCAGTCTTCTTGTGAAAGGCTTCTGTCAGAATGAAGATCCAGTATGCAATGGTGATGGAGGTATTAATTGTGACAATGCCAATCATGAAGGGGTGTAGCATGTTTGCAAGTGTCTCCCTGACTGCTGTCTACAACGTTTCTCTGCTTTGAGTTACTTTTAGTCTTTTTCTGCAGTTTGGTCCAGCCTTTTTCTTCAGTACGTGGTCGTCTCTCCTCCCTCCATACTCAAATGAGGCTTAAAAAAATCCTCAGAGCCTTTGCTGAGCACAACATCCCAGGTTTGTCTCCCTTCATTCACACTACCATCAGTAAATTAGCAGTGCATGTGTACTTTTATCTACTTGGGTAAAAATAACAGGCCAAATGAGTTTTTAAGTTTGCTTAAAATGTACAGACATAAAACTGATTATGACGATCAGTGCAATGCTTCGCATTTCTGTGTTTATAGCAATTAGTTTGATATGCTAGGTAGGGATGATCACTTAAGGATTAGAGCATTTGGATTTTAATTCCATATGTGCTTCTTTAAAGATGAATCTTATTGAATGAGATAGACTGCTGTGTGGATTAGTTAGGCAGAAAGTACTGTTACAGATCTCAGACAAACACTGGCGCTCTTAGCTGTGCTAATCACCTCTGCTCATGTGTGGAGGATTTAACATTAGTCACACAGACTTTACTCAAGATTAGAAACTTAATTAGCGACATCACAAATATTCATGACGCAAAATGTTAAAGCTTAAAGGCAGAATAAGACGCAAGTATATGTAGTCAAATAAATGCGTTTATTAAATATTAAGCATTCAAAGTGCTTTCACTTGAGTTTGAAATATGGATCAGTTGTGTAACATTAACATGTTTTCGGAAATGTGTTTCACTGAGCGCTTTGCAGTCTGAGCAGTCCGTCTGCGTACTGGAACTGCGAGCTGTTTTCATACTCCAGCATGTCCAGTGCCACCTCGCAGCTCTCCTTCACCACCCGTTCCTGGTCCTTCCTGTAGCGCTCTAGGATCTGTAAGCAAGCCTCCTTCCCGATGGAGCCCAGCGCCTCTGCGCACTCGTGTCTGACCATGGCGTTCTCATCCATCTTCTCCAAAGCTGCCTGCAGCTGAGGGATGCTGGCCTCATGTTGGATCTGACCCAAAACGTAGCCGATCTCATGGCGGAACAAGGCACTGCTGCACTGAAGACCTAAAAGTAATTTTTGAAAGAAGATAATACTTTTATTCAGCAAGGATTCATTAAAGTGATCAATTATGATGATAAATGTACAAGGTCACAAGAGATTTCAATTTAAAAAAAATCCAAAAATCCTCCTGAAAGTATTAAGCAGCACAACGATTTTCAATATTGATGATAAGAAATGTTTCTTCAGCAGAAAATCAGCATATTAGAATGATTTCTGAATAATCGTGTGATACTTAAAACTGAAGTAAATTCAGCATTGCCATCACAGGTATAAATTGCATTTTTAAAATATATTAAAATACAAAACAGTTCATTTACATTGTAATAATACTTCACAATATTACTATTTTTACTGTATTTTTTTAATTAAATACACTTCCAGTCAAAAGTTTTTGAACAGTAAGATTTTTTAAATGTTTTTTAAAGAAGTCTCTTCTGCTCACCAAACCTGCATTTATTTGATTTAAAATACAGCAAAAGCAGTAATATTGTGAAATATTTTTACTAAAGTAACTGTTTTGTATTTTGAATATATTTTAAAATGTAATTTATTCCTGTGATCAAAGCAAAATTTTCAGCATCATTACTCCAGTCTTCAGTGTCACATGATCCTTCAGAAATCGTTGTAATATGCTGATTTCCTGTTTAATAAACAAAATTCGTAATAAATTTTATTGTATTTACAAATTATTTTCATTTTAAAAAGTTGAGTACATTTTTTCAGGATTCTTTGATTAATAAAAACATCAGCATTTATCTATAATAAAAAGCTTTTGTAAAATTATACACTATTCCATTTAAAAGCTTGGAGTCATATATTTTTTTATTTAGCAAGGATGCTTTAAATTGATCAAAAGTGATAATAAAGACATTTATAATGTTACAAAAGATTTCTATAAATGTTTCAGATAAATAAATACATAAATTTCAGATAAATGCTTTTCTTCCGAACTTTCTAATTATCAAAGAAACCTGAAAAAATTCTACTCAGCTGTTTTCACCATAATAATAATAAATGTTTATTAGCAGCAAACTAGAATGATTTCGGAAGGATCATGTGACTAGAGTGATGATGCTAAAAATTCTTTTGAAATCACAGGAATAATTTACATTTTAAAATATATTCATGCTGTTCTAAGGTGAGCAGAAGAGACTTCTTTAAAAAAACATTTTAAAAAACTGACTAAAACTTTTTGACTAGTAGTATACCCGTAGTATGCACCGTTATTTACAAAGTATGTTTGAACAGATCTCAGTTCAAATCTCTCACCATCTCCAAGAGCCAGAACAGCCTCTTCAGTCCCAAGATTCCTCAGTGCAAACATGGCTCTGTAGCGGTCAAACAGCGACTGGCTTTCGTCTAAGAGCTGCGCCCTCAGTTCCGGGACGCTTTTTCTTGGGGCGGGAGGTGCTGGGTCTACGGAGCTGTAGGGGTTCTCATCTGTGCCCTCTGCTGTCTTTTCCCCACCATTCATGAGCCACTCTAACCTCTGGACTGCCAGCTGACATGTTTCTGCCACCTTTATAAAAAGCAAATTACTGTCAAATCTAAACTTGAGGCATAAAATGCACAGCAGGACATTCTAGCATTAGTATAACAATGAATGGTGAATAAATTGGTGAAATGGGTTGACTGTACCTCAATAACTGGATCTTCTGCATATTTCTTCAATAAATCTAAGACTTTAGGATTTCCAATGGCCCCCAATGCTTCTCCTAGAATTTAAAATATAATAAAAATGAATATGTGACCCTGGACCACAAAGCCAGTTGCCCATTATATGGACAAATTTGCTAAATTGCTAAGAACTTTATTTGGACAACTTTAAAGGCGATTTTCTCAGTATTTTGATTTTTGTGTTTTTGTTTTGCACCCTCAGATTCCAGATTTTCAAACAGTTGCATCTCAGCCAAATATTGTCCTATCCTTACAATTATACATCAGTGGAAAGCTTATTTATTCAGCTTTCAGATGATGTATAAATCTCAGTTTCAATAATTTGACCCATATGGTTTTGTGGTCCAGGGTCACATATGACATATCTAAAACCAAAAAAAGAAAAGCAAGAAAGAAAAAAGGGAGAATATGTCTCACCAGCTTCATGTCTGACCATTGGCTCTTGCTTAGTGTCTTTCAGGACGATCTCTAGGATAGGAATGGCCCGTTCATCTTGCATTTGGCCGAGGCAGTATGCCAGCTCATGCTTTAGAAGTGCAGATTCATCCACAAAAGCTTCACTGATCCATTTAATGGCCTCTGGTCCACCAAGGTTGCGGAGAGTAAAAAGTGCTCTAAAGCGCGTTGTCAGGTCCTGCTTTGGGTTGACGAGAATCCTCCCCACCGCCGCTATATCCGCATCATTTGCCATGAGGAAGCTTTCAGTGTCAGGATGATGTCCTTATGCACAGGTTAAATGCAGTACTCCAGAGAGCAGTATATATACAAAAACCTGCATTTAAAAACAACAAAGTTCAACCCCATACTTCGTAATAAAGTAATGAAATATCATGATTCATATGATGATTAAAAACCTTGTGAACTGCTACTTAGACAGCATTTTTGGCCTTCATAGTCTGGTCAATTATTGTCATGTTTTGGGCTGTACTAATTGTTGAACCCGGAAAAACCATTTGGAGTACTATGAACTGCCAATAGTTTTAACAAACCAAGGAGAAGAGTGCAAAAAACTGTCTGAGGAACAAAAGGCGTTTGTGGTTGGCCAAAATGAACTAAGACTTCCAGTCTTGACAACATTCATGTTTGTTCTTAACATTTCCAAGTCAGCTAGATGAAATATTAGGCTAATATCTTAATTAATACTGCTCCTACGTATCCTTTACCACCTGTTAACTTTGGTTTGTCAAAAATATTGCACCCTTTCCTGTTTCCTAAGTCCTCTCTATATGATTTGCAAGCTTACCCATGTTTTTCCGTGGTTTAGACAGCATAAATTAGCAGAACAATGCATTCAGTAGTACATTAACTGTGCAATCAATGCTGTTTACATCCAAGTATCTCCAATGTGGCCATGCATCCGGATCACTGACCAAACTGTGACGTAAGTGCAAACCCTCTATGTGAACAGGGAAACCAATATCAACTATATTGGTTACTAATCTTATTTTCAATCAGTTTTAATAACTAATTCAAATCAATTATTTTACATTATATTGAGATCCTGATTAACTCAAGATTATTTGTTTGAGACACAATTTGTTTGGAATGTATGATAGAAATGTGTTTTTCAGTGCATTTTATTTTCAGAATGACATTTTAGAATGTAAAGAACATTTTTTTTTCGCTATAAACAACATTAAAATATGACACCAACTTTCCCAAAAGTTATTATTTTTCTCATAATAACGAATAACTCACGAATGGATAGTAACTTTCCTCTATAACAGGGGTCTCTAAACTCAGGTGTCCTGCAGAGTTTTGCTCCAACCCTAATTAAACACCTGAACCAGCTATTGAAGGTCTTACTATACATGCTAGAAACTTTCAGGTAAAGGTGTGTTGAGGCAAGTTGGAGCTAAACTCTGCAGGACACCGGCCCTCGAGGACCGAGTTTGGAGACCCCTGCTCTACAGTAGCCGTCAGTGTGGACAGGACAGTCCAAAAACGGGAATTTCGCCTCTGCTTATATCCATTTCACAAGACACGGATATCTATTACACATACATGATGCATGTGTGAGAAAAGATTAGTCATTCTGAATGGAGGCCGCGTTAAATTGTACACATTGCTGCTTTTGTGTTCGTACTATAATATGTCGACTAGAAAGTTCAGTATGGTTTTAAAGAGTCACGGTGTAGCAATATGGAAGAAAAGGCATGAAAAATTGCCATTTCTGTGCCAGCATGAACACGCGTCGCTCTGCCAGCTCTTGTGTAAGCGTGTTATGCAGCCGGCAGAATGACGGGTTTAAAGACATTACAGTGTTATGACAGAATGACGCTAATCGAGTTCGTTACAGTTGATGAATTATCAGTATACTGAACTTACTACAAGCGGAGATGTTGTTTTTTCATTCATATAATACGCTCCATCAACCTCCCCATGCCGTCCACTCAAGAAGGAACTGTTTCACTCGTGTTATCCAGGAGCTAGATTTCGAATCCTTCGCATTAGTATAGCACCACCTACTGGATTGGAGTGAAACCATTATAAAATTTACAAACGCTTATCAACATTTTTAACTGGTAGGCTCATATGGGTTAGGAAACAAAATGACGAGAATAAATTACGATTTGGGGGGTTTTAAGTAAATCTCAAAAATTCTCAAACACACATTAAAATGCCATACGTACACTACCAATGAAACGTTTTTGAACAGTACGATTTTTAATGTTTTTAAATAAGCCTTTTCTTCTTCTGCTTACCAAGTCTGCATTTATTTGATCTAAAGTACAGCAAAAACAGTAAAATTTTGAAATATTCTTACTGTTTAAAAGAACTGCGTTCTATATAAATATATTTTAAAATGCAATTAATTCCTGTGATTTCAAAGGTGAGTTTTGGCATCATTATTCCAGTCACATGATTCTTCAGAAATCATTCAGATATTCTGATTTGATGCTCAAAATACATTTATTATTATTATGATGATGTTGAAAACAGCTGAGTAGAATTTTGTCAGGTTTCTTTGTTAATAGAAAGTTCAGAAGACCTGAAATAGAAATATTTTGTAACATTATAAATGTCTTTATCAACACTTTTGATCAATTTAAAGCATCTCTGCTAAATGTAAGTATTCATTTCTATAAATACTCAATGTACATTTGAGTATATTCTTACTCAACTGTTTTAAATATTTGATAATAATAATAATAAATGTTTTTTGAACAGCAAATCAGCATATTAGAATGATTTCTGAAAGATCATGTGACACTGAAGACTAGACTAATGATGCTGAAAATTTAGCTTTGATCACAGGAATAAATTACATTTTAAAATATATTCAAATAGAAAACAGTTACTTTAAATAGTAAAAGTATTTCACAATATTACTGCTTTTGCAGTATTTTGGATCAAATAAATGCAGGCTTAGTGAGTAGAAGAAAATTCTTTAAAAACATTAAAAATCTTACTGTTCAAAAACTTTTGACTGGTAGTGTATTTTTTATTTATTTTTCAACACAAGCAGAAAATCACTTTAAACAATATTTAGACAGATCTACTGTTTACAATATTAATACATTAGACGCCAAATGAAATGTACCAAGTCAAATGATCTAGAAGTCATATTAAAATTCACTTATTTATAAATGTTAATAAAACAGATAATCCCAAGTGTCATAGAATATGCGACTAGTTTTTAAATACTATCAATTTACACACTTTCTGCCTGCTAAGCTATGTTTATTTTTAAAATATTAAAGTACAACTCCACTTCCAGAACGATTTACAAATAATTTACTCACCTCAAAAAACATAATTTCTTTACGACTGAAGAAAGAAAGAAAGAATGAACATCTTGGATGACCAAGGGGTGAGTACATTAAGTGTGAATCTTTGTTTTGGAAGTGGACTTCTCCTTTAAATGGCAGCTATAAACAGGCTAATAAAATGATCAGTCAATACTCAAACTATGCCGTTCCAGCACTATCTTCTTGAGGTGGCTCAGGTACCAACAAACCCGGGCTGCTTGTTAAAGACTGATCAAGTGGTTTGCTCTGCTGTTGTTGCTCAAAATAGCTACAGAGCAGAGAACGAACTGCCTCTGCGTTCGGATCATCTATATAGACCGTAGACACATCTGTGGGCTGTGGACATTCATTCTGACTAAGCGCTTCAACCCACTCCTCTTTAAACGGGCTGTTATACACATTACAAATATTGTGCAAGATACAGCAAGCTACAGCCATCTTGGATACCAAGTCTACATTGCTGTCATTTCTGTTGTGCAGACACTGCCATCGTGCCTTAAGGCGCTGGAAAGCGTTCTCAATGACTTTAAGGCCACGGTTCAGCTGGGCGTTGAAGGTTTGCTGTTGCGGAGTTAGATTTGCCGACGCAGGATAGCATTTCAGCAGCCAGGTCTGAAGCGAATAACCCGCATCCCCCAGCAGCAGAAATCCCAACGGCTGACCCATGAGCTCTTTGGGTGGTTGAGAGCAGAAGCCTCCCTGTTCTGCCATAGTCCACAGCTCTGAACTCTGCAAGATGGTCATGTCATCTGTGCTGCCTGTAAAACCAGAACAAACGTCCCAGAAAGTACCTTGTGCATTTACCACACCCTGAAGCACAACAGAGTGCCATCCTCTTGGATTCCAGCAATCCTGGGTCTCCGTGGAGGGAGATTTAACAGGGATGTGAAGGGAGTCGATGACACCAATACAGTGAGGAAAACCCCACAGAGTATGAAACTGCTCCGCATGTTCTTCAAGTTCATGATCTGCTGGTAATTGCATGTAAAGAGGTTTTAGTAACAAAATGATGGCTTCGCACACTTCTCGTACACACTGACACACAGCTGGGATGGGCACACCGAAGAGTTCGCTTAAGAAGCAGTATTCTGCGCTGGTGGACAAACGCATTAAGGCCATGGCAATGCATCTCTCCAGTGTAATGGTCTGTCCGCTTTGTTCTAGATACACTTGCTCGAGCTGAGGCTTGAGTTTAGCGCTCAGAAGGAGGAAGATGTCTCTTGTGACGTGGAACTTGTCAAGCCAGTCTTCTGGTCCAAACTCTGTCATCACAACTCTCTCCCACCAGTCCGGGTCTGCAGGGATCGGGACATGATTTTGCAGATCTTCTTCATCTGGTGATGGTAACTAAAACATTGACAGAAAAACATGTTTACTGCATGAATGAGCAATTATTTTGTCAATGGAAAATTTATTCTCTTTACTTATTATGTATTGACTGCACTGACACCAGTGTTGGGGAAAGTTACTTTTAAAAGTAATGCATTACAATTTTGCGTTACTCCCTGAAAAAGTAACTAATTACATTACTTAGTTACTTTTAATGGAAAGTAATGTGTTACATTACTTTTGCATTACTTTTTAAATCTGGGCAGGGCTTGCTTCTTTGTTTTTAATATAAAACAATTCTAATGTAAAAGCCCTTTTACACCAAAAGTGAAATAAATTCACCTCAGGCTGAAAGAAAAGTTCATTTATGCAGGAGATCACTCTTCAGCTATAAAAAAAATGAAGCACAAATGTTAGTTTATCTAAAGTAATTTTTGCTTATTAGTATGGCTGAATTGCATCATCGAAGGTCAGCAGCAAAGACACTGGTTAATAAAATGGAATTAAATACATAAAGGATATTTGTTTTATTTAATATTTAATTATTGCAGGGTTGCGTCATATTCTGAATTTGCATTTCACTGTTTTTATTCATTTTGAGGAATACTGAATCTGTTTTTTGTGAGTGAGATGAATTAATGCATGTTCACATTTAGTATAGAATACAGTAACATCATGTTTACTCCCAATTTCCTGACAGGAAACTCGCGTTACTTGTAATGCATTACCCCCAACACTGACTGACACTATCAGATTAGAACAACCATTGAAATGATAAAGACAACATTGTTTTTTTTTCTGTAGAACTGTTTTATAGTGGAATCAAATTTATTGTATAATTTATGAATTACACTACCAGTCAAAAGTTTTTTACTTATTTTTTTTTTTTTTTAGTTACAGAAATTAATACTTTTAACAAGGATGCTTTAAATTAATCAAAAGTGATGATAAAGACATTTATAATGTTACAAAAGATTTCTATTTCACATAAATGCTGCTCTTAACTTTCTATTCTTCAAAGAAACCTGATTCCACAGCCGATCACATAAAAATAATGTTTTTTGAGCAGCAAATCAGAACCTTAGAATGATTTCTGAAGGATCATGTGACTGGAGTAATGATGCTAAAAATCACAGGAATAAATTGCATTTTTAAATATTTTAAAATAGAAAACAGTTATTTTAAATAGTAAAAATATTTAAGAATTTTACTATTTTTGCTGTACTTTAGATTCAATAAATACAGGCTTGGTGAGCAGCAGATCCTTCTTTTAAAAACATTTAAAATCTTACTGTTCAAAAACGTTTGACTCGTAGTCTATATATGATATATATTTATCTCATATTTGAAGAAGTCTGCATTTTTGTTTTTGTTAATTATCCGTTTATTACTGCGATGCTGCCTTGAAACTATCTGTATTGTATAAAGCGCTATATAAATAAAAGTGATTTGACTAATATGCACATTCTTCTCATTACTGTGCAGAGTATACAGTAACGTATATTGTACATATACAGTAATGCACTTATACAGAAATCACAGTTTACCGTTCTCGTGCTCCGGTAATTGAGGAAAAGATGCCTTCGATATCTGATTCGTTTGTGAATTTCAGCTCGCCTTTCTAGAATGTAGTTATGAATTTCTTCTTTTCGCCTCCTAATTTTGGATGCAAGTAAGTACTTCATCTCCGCAGCATCTCTCGCCTCGTCTGTTTTCAAGTATGAACGTGGCATTTTGTGCGACGTGCGGTAATAAACACTCAACACAGTGGAGTATATTGTTTTTGTTATTTTAGTTCATCATCAAATAGGACAGAAGTACAACAAACATGTTCCCAAGACGGCCGTAAACAGGGGTGCGCTATGGAGCGCCACTTCCGGTCTCCTGTCTTCTTGTCAAAATAAAAGTTTGTTTTAGAACAATGGAAAATAAAATAAAAATATAATATAACTCCATGGCTAATTTGCAGTTTTATTTACATGACATCTCCTCTCTGATCTCTTTCCTCTTTTTGTATAAAGCAATTACGCCAGGAAATAAGGTATAAATAAATAAACAAGAGGTGTTAGGGATTTGAGTAATAGTACATTACTACTATACTTAAATATTATTTTGGGGGAATTTATGCTTTACCTGAGTTCTGTTAAAACTAATATGCTTACTATTAATCAGTAACATTTTCCCACTTTTTCTGTGTAATTGCCATTTGTAAATTTTATGGGTCTGGCTTCAGGTCTCATCCGCGTCCAGCTATTTTTAGCTGTACAAAACAGCTCGTTTTGCTGCTTGGTATTGCAAATTGGTGTGTCTTACCATATTATTTTAATGTATTATCTTATTTATGAGCAAACTGGTTTGTAGTGCAAACAGTTTTACCGTTTACTGCATGTTGTTATTCTTCACGTTTTTTCTCTATAGCGGATAATGAACTGGAAGTCTTACCCATGGGATTACTTTCACATTAAAGAAAAGGTGGATAAGGTGAAAAAAATAGATTTTATTCTATTACAATAGACCTTTTTTTTACATTTCTGGGTTTCTCAGCAGCGGAAGTCGTAATAGTTGGGTAAACTTCAAGAGCAGTAAATGGGAGAGTACTGCAAATATATATATTTTTTTTCATTCTTATTTGCTCAAATAGGAAAAGAAAAACTCCATGATAGTGTTTTCACGACTTTAAAAAAATAATAACAATAAAAAAATTGAGAGAGACTGATAACGGCAGTCAGAAGACAGAACAATGTCAAATATACCATCCTTCGCATAGACGCTGCATTAGAAACACCTTTGCATTAGCGTTAACTAGTTTTTTTGTAATTTGATGCAAGGTGAAATAATTCAAAGTATAGATTTATAAATGTACATATTTATTTAAAAAATCACAATATAAAGATCTTTTGAGTATTTATGATGCTGATGACTGTTGAAATGCATCATTGCAGTCTTGTAAAGTTTTTTTGTGACATAAAAGTACAAAATACATGTTTTTCACTGATTTTAAAATAAAAAAAGTGTTTTTCTTTATCCTAATGTGACTAACATGCCAATCAATCATGCTTACATAAGTATACTTTTCTTTTATTTAACAGCCAATTTATTTTATTTTAGTGAAGTAGTGTATTCTTCACCAATTTTCTGCATTAAAATGGCAAAATCACTACTGTCTAATGTTTTTAAAGGTCAGTTTAAAAAGCTATGAAAAGCGTTTACTTTTTTTTACTTTAAAACACAACTAAATGTGCATACTTTTTACTCAAGTATTTATTTATTTTAGGTACTTGTTAGACTTTTAATTTTTGACATAGGCCTGGTATTACTATTTTAACTAAATGTTAAAATTCAATGCACAAACTTTCCATAATATACAGTATGTAATTTTTAACCAAATGCTTGATAATCAATTTTTTCCGTACAATAAAACTGAAGTTGATCTTTGCACTTTTAAAAACATAGCAACGTTTTTGTTTTGTTTCAAATGCCGTGACGTCAACGTTTAACTCAGTCCCATGATTCCTTGCGGTGCCATCGATAACAACAGCCTCGATTTGCTAACAACATCGGAGCAGCGTATCTTATATCCATTATCAAATATATTCTCGTTTTTTCAAGGTTTGCACTCGACGTGTTTGTTTTGGATAAGGTTCTGCTGATCAGATTATAAATTCACCGAATATCGTTGTCAAGGTAGGTCCGATGGTTTGATGGGTCAGATTAGCCTAACTAGCTGCTCAGTAATCCATTGTGAAACAAGAAGATGCGAATAATCAGTGCAGGGCAATGGTGTTTTATTAATGTATACGTTTAGATAGCTTTGGTTCAGATGATTTATAATGAAGAGATAACGTAATTTTCAATAAATGAACACTGGTGTTGAAACTTAGCCGTGTTGACAAAGGAATCTATTAACGTTATCTTTTCATTCAGGACTGAGGGTAATTTGGGGTTAATTTCTTTCTTGCATTCAGTGTATATTTTGTCTTAACGTTTCCCGTTAGTGAAGAAACATTTAACGTCTTTAATTAGTTAAAATGTGTATCGTAAGATTTGCTGTCATTGTTTGCTTAGGCCACCAAACGAATTCATTTAAAACTTGGGTATTTATTAAATTGTCATGAGCTGAGAATTGCAGTCCAGCATATTCTTGTCTCCATGTTCCTATTGTTTGGGAGTTTTCGATTGAGCAGCTGTTCTCTAACACCTGTTTATGTGGTATTGAACAGATGGTATCTGCTGACGAGTCTTGCAGCCTTCTGCTTCGTTAACCAGACAACAAATGAATGCCACCTAAAAGTGTAGCCCTTTAACGATAGTTGCTTCGTTGTGACCTTCTCATAAAGCCTTTCTCCCATGTAGTTTCTTAAAAAAGGTTTTGTGTTTCTATGAACGCACTTTAGGCACCCCTGGATTTCCACATTCTCAGATTTCTGAATCACATCCATGGATCAGGACTATGAGCGCCGGTTATTGCGGCAGATCAACGTCCAGAATGACAACACCAGCCCAATGGTATGTCTGTCATCTTGAATACTGCTGATTTGAAATTGGAATGATTTGATGTGCTACATGCCATTCTTTGCCAAAATGTTTTTAAATCAGTCCGTTTCCAACTATTCATTTGATCTGATCTGATTCCTTCTTTTTTTGTATACAGAAAGTAAAAGATGTGATCTGTCGCCTTACACCTACGCCCGAGTCACCCCTATCATCACCAAGCAAGCATGGTGACCGGTTCATACCCTCTCGAGCTGGAGCTAACTGGAGCATAAACTTCCATAGAATAAATGTGGGTGAAATCATTGTAAAAAAAAAAAAAAAAAAAAATACTAGTAATGAAGGTTCCGCTCGACTTCCCTTTGATTTGAATCAAAGAAATGTAAAGTGTCAAGTTCATTTTTCTTTACTGTGATTACAGGAAAATGAAAAGTCACCAAGCCAAAATAAAAAAACCAAAGATGCAACATCAGATACTGGCAAAGGTGAGTGTGAAGATGATTGTGTTGATTTTTCCTGCTTTAATAAAGCTCTTCAGTCATAGGTATTATTGGTAGTGACAGACTACTCTACCAGTCAAAAGCTTTTGAACCCGTAATGTTTTTGTTTTTGTTTTTTTTTGTTTTTTTAAAGAAGTCTCTTCTGCTTTCCAATCCTACATTTATTGATCTATAAGTACAGCAAAACCAGTAAAATTTTGAAAAGTTTTTAGAAAGTTTAGAAGACCAGCATTTACCTGAAATAGAAATCTTTTGTAACATTTTAAATGTCTTTATCAACATTTTTGAACAATTTAAAGCATCCTTGCTAAATAAAAGTATTCATTTCTATAATTTTTCTATTCATCAAAGTATTCTAAAAAAAATGTACTCAATTGTTTTAAATATTATTAATAATGTTTCTTGAACAATGAATCAGTCATGTTAGAATGATTTCTGAAGGATCATGTGACTGAAATAATGACGCAGAAAATTTAGCTTTGATCACAGAAATAAATTACATTTTAAAATATATTCAAATACAAAGCAGTTCTTTTAAATAGTAAATTTGTTTCACAGTTTTACTGTTTTTGCTGTACTTTGATCAAATAAATACAGTCCTGGAGAGCAGAAGAGATTTATATGAGAAACATTCTCATTGTTCAAAAACCTTTGACTGGTAGTGTATGCGACATATTAACCTCATTCTTGATGAATCGGATTCTCAAAGATGATACTCAGCCCTCTTGTGTTATTCTAGTTGTGTAATTTCCCTCACTTACTTTGTTGCCTGACAGCGGATGGCTTGGCGTATTCTGCCTTGCTGAAGAATGAGTTGCTTGGGGCTGGGATTGAGAAGGTCCTGGATCCTCAAACAGAAGATAGACGACTACAACCCTCCACTCCCGAGAGGAGGAGCCTCTTTAGTGTAAGTCCCTCATATCCTGTGATCTGTTCATCTGATGCCACGTGAGTGTTTTGATCTGTTTTCAACACCAACTTTGTGTTTGTGTGTTCAGTATTCGCTCAGTGCCAAAAGATCCACACCTGATGATAACAGTGTTTCCCCTTACTCCCTCTCCCCTGTTAGCAGCAAAAGGTAAGTTTAAACTTCTCCTGAAAAATGTGTGATTGACTGGTAAAATGCATTGTTTTAATGCCATCGTTTTTGTTTACAGTCAAAAGCTGCTGCGGTCGCCAAGAAAACCCACACGTAAAATTTCCAAGATTCCTTTTAAGGTGCTAGATGCACCGGAGCTACAAGATGACTTCTACCTCAACTTAGTGGACTGGTCTTCTTTAAATGTACTCAGTGTTGGACTGGGGACTTGTGTTTACCTTTGGAGTGCCTGCACCAGTCAAGTATGCATGAGATACATTTGCTGTTTATCCAAATTTAGAAATGCCCAGTGAACACTTGGACTAAGTTGTGTGTTTGTTTTTGGCTTTGTCCACAGGTAACGCGACTGTGTGATCTATCAGTGGAGGGCGATTCAGTCACATCGGTGGGCTGGTCAGAAAGAGTGAGTTAACTTTTATGACTTGGACTGTCAGAAGTTGCTTTCAGGGTTTTGTGGTCTGACCGTTCTTCTCTCATAGGGCAATCTTGTCGCTGTGGGTACACACAAAGGCTTTGTACAAATTTGGGATGCTACCGCCGGCAAAAAAACTGTTTGCCTTGGAGGGACACACAGCAAGAGTTGGTAAGTGTTGTGTGTGTTTTTTTTTTTTTTTTTTTTAAATCCTTTTTTACTTTTCTATTCAGCAAGTATGTATAAAAGGGATAGTTCACCCAAATATGAAAATTCTGTCATTAATTACTCACCCTCATGTCGTTGCAACATGTAAGAACGTTGTTCATCTTCGGAATACCAATTAAGATACTTTTGATTAAATCTGAGAGCTTTGAATGCACGTTAAAGACTGACATGGAAGAGAAGAAATTGTTGAATGAAACGTTATTTTTGTTTTATTTGCGCAAAAAAAAAAATCTTATAGCTTCTTAAAATTAGCTTAATTTTAAAATTAAGGTTCAACCACTGATGTCACATGGACTATTTTTACGATGTCCTTACTACCTTTTTGGGCCTTAAATGTGGTAGTTATGTTGCTATGCAGGATCAGAAAGCTCAGATTTCTTAAAAAATATCTTATATCTTATTTTTATTTTTGGGGGAACTATCCCTTTAAATAGACAAAAAGTGACTTTAAAGACCTTGTTCAAAAAAATAAATTTCTAAAATGAGTTCTGTTTTTTAATTTATTTTTTTTTATCAGTTTTATTTTTTTTCAGTGGGAAAAAAAAAAAGTATCACAATTTCCACAAAAAAAAATTATGTAGCATAGATTTATAGATACTTTATACTTCTTCTATGTGTCACATAGAAACAAAATTGTTTCACATGTCCACAGCTACAGTTCAGTACAAAACAAAAATATTTCAATAAAATTATTTAAAATACTAAAACATAATTATTCTAGTAAAATGATTTAAATACTCTAAATGTATTAAAAATAATTAACCACAAGAGAAATCACAAACTTTAGCAGCCTAATTTCTGTAGGAAGAAAGCTATTCAACAACAGAGTTGTTCTGGTTTTTATACTGCGTTATCTTTTTCCTGACTGCATCAATGTAAACAATCCATAAAATGGATGTATGCAGTCCTTCAGGATGCTACCTGAATAACATTAGCATAACATCTTTACATTTGTAATAACACCAGATCATCGTATTAGAATGATTTCTGAAGGGTCATGTGACACTGAAGCCTGAAGTAATGGCTGTTAAAAATTCAGTTTTGCCACTGCAGGAATAAATTACATTTGAAAATGTATTAAACAAAAAATAGTTTTATTAAATTGATTTTTAAAAACAAAAAAATGTTTACACTTGCTCTTCCGTCTTTCTGATGTGCTTTACGTTCTCGTGAAAAGTAAGTGTTAGGTAAACCTGTTATGAAAACTGAGAAATCTTCCCTCAGGTGCATTGGCGTGGAATGCAGATCAGCTGTCTTCAGGCAGCCGGGACCGGATGATCCTTCAGAGAGATATCAGGACGCCCCCTATGCAGTCAGAGCGCAGGCTGCAGGGCCACAGACAAGAAGTCTGCGGACTCAAGTGGAGCACTGACCATCAGCTGCTGGCCTCTGGAGGAAATGACAACAAGGTGACCTGATGGCTTTATATATATATATATATATATGTATGTATGTATGTATGTATGGAACATTAAAATGTATTTGCACAGAAAATATCCTTAAAAGCATTCATGTGATCGATCCCTGCAGCTGTTAGTGTGGAATCACTCGAGCGTGTTACCGATGCAGCAGTACACAGAACACCTGGCCGCAGTGAAGGCCATCGCCTGGTCTCCTCACCAACACGGTCTGCTGGCCTCTGGAGGGGGAACTGCAGACCGCTGCATCCGCTTTTGGAACACTCTCACAGCGCAACCACTGCAGTGTATCGACACAGGCTCACAAGTCTGCAACCTGGCCTGGTCCAAACACACCAATGAACTGGTACGTTTATTATGATCTACTAAACATATTTGGGCTGTCTTGATTCCTCAATAGAATTCAAGTACTTGATTTAAAAAAAAAAAATCTCTATTGCATTGTCCTGTCGAGCAACTGGCAAAATGCCGAAAGTGGTGCATTCCACAGACAAGAATCTATGAAACGTATTATTAGAGCGTTTTCCATGGCTGCAAGATATATTAAACCAATTTAAAAATCATAATCCAAGCATAATGCTATTGTGCTACAATTCAATTAAATAAGTAAATATAATGCAGGTTTAATATGTGCGCTTTAATTATTTACGTGCGTGTAGGTCACGTTCACAGTAAATGCTGCTCCACACGAACTGTTATGATTTACATGTGTAGAGCGTCTCCAACTCCATCTCTGCATATTGTTGTGAGTTTGGGTATTATTATAACGTTCATCTGGGAATGCAGCGTGTGCCATTTCATCAGATTTATAAGGTCAATGATTTATAAACCTATGCAAACACACAAGAATACATCTAAAATCTTTCTCAATGTGCTAACTGTTCATCGTGATTTCAAAATAAAAGTTTAAGCACTTGCTCTGTTTACACGTTTTGATGTCCACATATTCAAGAAATTACAGTGGCTGCAGCATTTGCGTCATAAAGAAATGGCCAAATAGTAAAAAATATGTGGATATTTTACTTAAATATGTTTGGTCAATATTAAACAAGGATTAGATTGCGCAGTAAAGTTTAAAAACGCTCATCATGCCATTGGCATCCTTTGCAGTCATTTGTTACAATGCGTAATGTACATATTTTAACAGTTTTGTTCAATAAAACCAAATGATTACTTGCTTTTGATACTTTTTTTTAAGTACTTATCATTGCCTCATTGCTGTTATGTATGTATTTTAAGCAGTTGTAGAGGCTATTATTCACTTGCGTCTATTTTTATTACTACAAACTAATAATAATTATCCAATTACTCGTCAGACAATCGACCAATTACTTGTTTACCGGAATAACCGTTGGTGACAGCCCTAGACCAAATGCTCAGTTGATGTTTGTGGTTGGTTATAAAATGTGTTAGGCTATTATATATGTATTTTAAGAAAGTGTAAAGGTTATTGTTCACTCAGGTCTATTTTTATTACTACAAACTAATTATAATTTTCCAATGAATCATCAGAGTAATCAACTGATTACTCGATTAACAGAATAATCTTTGGTGACAGCCCTAGACCAAATGTTCAGTGTTGATGTTTATGGTTGGTTATAACATGTTATGCTATTATATATGTATTTGAAGTAATTTTAAAGGCTATTGCTCACTTAAGTCTATTTTTATTACTTCAAACTAATTGTAATTATTGGATTACTCGATTAATCGTCAGAATAATCAACTAATTACTAGAATAATCGTTTGTGACTGCCATAAACCAAAAGCTCAGTGTTTGTTAATGGTTGGTTATAACATGCATTATAGCTGTAAACCTAGACAAATACGCATGATGGTGACTCTTATTGCATGTTCTAATATCTCCAGGTCAGCACACATGGTTATTCTCAGAATCAGATCCTTGTGTGGAAATACCCCTCGCTCACTCAAGTAGCCAAATTGACCGGTCACTCATATAGGGTGCTCTATCTGGTGAGTAGTTTAACTTCTGTCGTTTTATTTTAACTGTTGATACTTACTGTAAAAGTATTTTAAATGCTGTTTACTGATGGTATTCTTTTATCTTAAAGGCAATGTCTCCAGATGGAGAGGCGATAGTGACTGGTGCAGGTGATGAAACTCTGCGTTTTTGGAATGTATTTAGTAAAACACGATCAACAAAGGTACGATTTTTCTTTTTTTTTTTTTTGTAAAATAGTTTTTTCTTCAAGTTCATGTCCTAAATGTAATTCTCGGGTTGTCTTTCAGGAATCTGTGTCAGTTTTAAACCTGTTCACCAGAATACGATAATTGCTCAAGCGGATTGAGTCTTTATAACATATCTGTCATCAATCACATGCAGTGGACTGGACATAAAAAGCTGAGATCTACACCAAAAGATCTACCGTCTCCTCCACAACACTTCCCTCCCCCTCCCCTGACATTTCATTTTAAGTTCAAATGTTATGTTTACTTTTATGTGTACAGTTCGGTTCAGGATTTTATGTGTGATTGTTTTTGGTTACAGAGAAGTGTCTATAATGTATGACATGCTATCCCAAGCCTTAAGCCAGAAACAATGCCATTGAATCAGGGTGTAAAGAAAAATGTAGCCATTGTGACACAGCTGCCTCTGGAATCATTTGTAAACATTCTAATGAGTGATCTTTTGATTGTGAGAGTGAAAAAAATGTATATGAAAGAAAATTCAGTTTTTAACTTCAGTTGCTTAAAATTGATATTGAGTATTATAAAACACCCTGAAAAAAAACCTTACAGGCTTTGTTGTCATTTGATGTAGAGTATAAATGTATTTTTGATAAATGATCTTTACAAGGTTTGAATCAGTAAACATGGAAAGTATTCTGCATATATTAGAAAAGATTCCTAGCGAATAATTAAACCGTGAAAACATACAAAAAAGCATGCAGTTATATTATTAAATTCTATGAATTAGGCCTACTGAAATAATTAGGTTAAGTACATCCATTTTTATTCTTCAGGGCGGAAGTAAGCGTGTACGTGAGACTTGCGGTATTGGGCGATAGCAGGAACAATTCTTTCATCCTCCATTACTAGCAGATGAACGATAACATTAGTGGCGTGCTTTTATGCTAATATTTCCTGTCACTGTTTAAATTCAGAGATAAGAAGACTACCATCTCTAGCGGTCGGGATATAAACTCCGAACGAAGTATCCGCTGTGAATCTTGTATGATTTTTCTTTAACTATCAATATTCAGTTTTTGAGAATCGATGCAGTATAGCCAAACAAACTTCCTATTTATCAAAGAATTCTGCAAGTGTCATGATTTCCAAAAAAACATCAAGCAGCGCAAGAGTTTTCTACATTGATAAATGTTTGAGTTATTAATATTTCACAATATCACTGTTTTACTGTATTTTGATCAAGTAAATGCAGCCTTAGCTCTTTTAAAAATGTGACCCTAGACTTTTGAATGATGTCTCAGTTTCAGTATTAGCATTGAAAAAACTTTATATTTTATGGTTCGAAAACTCTCATACAGCAGTACATTCACAAAAGTTATCAATCACAGGCTTTTAGGGCCACACAGGACTAAACATCCCAATTATACGCTACAGTGATGTCTCTTCAACAGGAAATGACCTGAAATTACATCAATAAGAGCTGGATGCCCATAGGCAGTCATCACAAAGTTAGTTTAATTGTGTTTACAGATCAATGTTTGGTCTAACCCAGTACAAGTACAGCTACTGTTACTGTTCATAAGAGAATTACATAAACAGTCTCATTACACAAGCTCCTACAAGAGGATGCTGATGTTAAACAAAAACAACACTGGTAACAGAACAAAAAAAAAAACATGACATACAACTGCTCCTTTATTCCAGTGGTTATTAGATTATTTATTGAGAAATTCAGGAAAAAAAAAAAAGTGCATAAAATATTTCTTGAACAAGGTATCCTCAAACAAATGAATGTTTTGCAGAAAAGTTAGTAAAGTAAATAAATCCTACTCAGGTTATTTTGAGTGTAAAGTAAGAGTAAATTGAAAGAGAATGAAATGTACATTATGTACAGATAAAGTTGTCAGGATTCCTTTGTTGCCAGTTTCCATCGTTGAAGCCACTGCTGGAAAGTCAGTCCCTCTCTCTGCATTTCTGGCAGGGCAAACTGACCAGGCTGCTCCCACCTGTACAGGCACAAACAGTGCATTAGTTTGATTAAAAATCATACTTTGGGATCAGTATTGATGCTTTAGCTTTGACACTACACTACCAGTCAAAAGCTTTTGAACAGTAAGATTTTAAATGTTTGCTCTTCTGCTCACCAAGCCTGCATTTATTTGATCCAAAGTATAGCAAAAACTGTAAAAATCTGAAATATTCTCACTATTTAAAATTACTTTTTTATTTGAATATATTTTAAAATGTAATTTATTCCTGTGATTTCAAAGCTGAGTTTTTTTGCATCATTACTCCAGTCATATGATCCTTCAGAAATCATTCTAATATTATGATTTGCTGCTCAAAAAACCTTTATGTATGTATGTGACCCTGGACCACAAAACCAGTCTTAAGCTGCTGGGGTATATTTGTTTTGTAGCAATAGCCAAAAATACATTGTATGGGTCAAAATTATTGATTTTTCTTTTATGGCAAAAATCTTTAAGAAATTAAGTGAAGATCATGTTCCATGAAGATATTTTGTAAAATTCCTACTGTACATGTATGAAAACTTATTTTTTGATTAGTAATATACATTGTTAAGAATTTTATTTGGACAACTTTAAAGGCAATTTTCTCAAAATTTTGATTTTTTGGAACCCTCAGATTCCAGATTTTTAAGTAGTTGTATCTCGAACAAATATTGTCCTATCCTGACAAACCATACATCAGTGAAAATCTTATTATTCAGCTTTCAGATGATGTATAAATCTCAATTTTGAAAAATTGACCCTTATGGCTGGTTTTGTGATCCAGGGTCACATATTATTATTCTGCTTAGTAGATTTTTCCAGGTTCCTTTGATGAATAGAAAGTTCAGAAGAACAGCATTTATCTGAAATAGAAATTTTTTGTAACATTATAAATCACTTTTGGTCAATTTAAAACATCTTTGTTAAAAGTATTAATTCCTATAATTTCTTTAAAAAAATAAAAATTATACTGACCCCAAGCTTCTGAATGGTTTAGTGTATATAATGTTACAAAAGCTTTGTATTTCAAATAAACCCTGATCTTTGGATCTTTCTATTCAAAGAATAATAAAAATAATAATAATAATAATATTGATAATAAATAAATAAATAAATAATAATAATAATAATAATAATGTCTCTTGAACAGGAAATTGGCATATTAGAATGATTTCTGAAAGATCATGTGAAACTAAAGACTAAAGGAATAATGCTGAAAATGTAGCTTTAAATCACAGGAAGCTGTTATTTTAAATAGTAAAAATATTCAATTTTACTGTTTTTGCTGTACAAATAAATGCAGGCTTGGTGAGCAGAAAAGAATTCTTTCCAAAATATTAAAAAACTGTAATGTATAAAAAAAAAAAAAAAAAAAAAAAAAAGTTCTCATTTTTGAATTCCTGTTTAGAAAACTTTCCTGCTTTTAAATAATCTCTATATGAAACGCTATAAAACTGTGTGATTTGACTATTCCACACATGTTGGAAACATCTGAGAGCATGTAAGTCTTACCAGTGTAAGATGGCAGTCTTCACTTGTTCTGTGTAAAGCAGGCCTTTCGAACACCTCTGCGTGAGCTCACGGGCCCGTGGGAGCAATGTCTGCAGAATCTCTTCATCTACCATCTTCACACGCTGCACCAAAGCTGAAACAGACATCAAAATAGAATTCTCTCATAGCAATAAATCTAGGCTCTGAACACTCACAAAAATGTTCATTTTGGGAAAAAAAAAAAAAAGTGGTCCAAATTTAAGGAAACTGCCTTAATGACATACTCTGCTGATCGGGCGATGGTAGCTGTGCTGTCAGCTTCTGCACGTCTGCCGATGACTCTGAGAATAGCTGAAGAAGTCTGTGCAGGTTTCTTAACTCCAGCCTTAGAGCTGCAGCCTGAGACCACAGCTCTTGTGGGGCCTGGCAAAGACAGATGAGACTCACACCATTAGTTTTTGCTACATTTTCAATAAAAAAAATGGTTGATATGGATACTGTTGATCTTGGACAAACATTTAATCTCTATATATGATATAAACCATCAGAAAGGTGATACTAAAGCCAATGTGGTGATACTAAAGCCAAGTTCACACTACGTGACTTTAAATGTCAGAAGATCGCTGTGCTGTTCACACTACTTGACACTACGCAAGTGATCCACAACAGGGGGTCACACACACTACACGAGCTGACAACACCTGTCACCCTACGACTCCATCAAGTCCCCAATCCACATTTTGTCACGAAAATGGACGTCTGAAAGAAATTAACGCAATGATCTGTTTGGAAATATTTCTCTCCATTTCTTGTGTCCACATTTTTCTTAAAGGAGAAGTCCACTTCCAGAACAACAATTTACAGATGAAGTACTCACCCCCTTGTCACCCAAGATGTTCATGTCTTTCTTTCTTCAGTTGTAAAGAAATTGTTTTTTGAGAAAACATTTCAGCATTTTTCTCCATATAATGGACTGCTATGGTGCCCCGATTTTAAACTTCCAAAACTCAGTTTAAATGTGGCTCAAAACGATCCCAAATGTGGTTGTAAACAATCCCAGCTGAGGAAGAAGGGTCCTATCTAGTGAAATGATCAGTTATTTTAATTAAAAAAAAAATACAATTCAAATACTTTTTAAGCTCAAACGCTTGTCTTGTCTTGCTCTCCTTGAACTCTGTGTATTCTGGCTCAAGACAGTTAGGGTATATCGAAAAACTCTGATTGTATTTTCTTCCTCAACTTCTAAAATCATTTCAAAATCATCCTACATCGCTGCAGAAGTACCGACCCAGTCTTTGCAAAGTGAACATGCAAAGAAGATCAAACACCCTTAACAAAAAAGGTAAAACAGCGATATAGGACGATTGTGAAGTTGAGGAAGAACATGAGATGGGAGTTTTTCTGTCATGAACCGGAAAAAAACAAGGGAGACAAGACGAGTTTGACATTAAAAAGTATATAAATTGTATTATTTTTATAAAAATAAAAAATCGTTTCGCTAGATAAGACCCTTCTCCCTCAGCTGGGGTCATTTACATCCGCAATTTAGATTGTTTGAAGCCACATTTAAACTGCATTTTGGAAGTTAACTATTCATCCATTATATGGAGAAATGTTTTCCTCAAAAAAAGTGAGTACATTATCTGTAAACTGTTGCTCTGAAAGTGGACTTCTCCTTTAAAACCACGTTGCTGCTGATGTTGTGTCAGCCAGCCGGTCAAGATATTTAGCATGCTAGATATTTGTTTGGAATCACTGAGCCTCTTTCAGTAGTTGTTGAGTAGTTTACACATTGCAGAGTGCTGATCACCTGCTGATTTTTCCCCCCGATCACAGCCCGAGTTGTCGACAAGTTTGTTGACTTGTAAATCAGGTTCAAAATCCTGTAGTGTGAACTTGGCTTTACTGTAGGTGGTAAAACAATGGACTTACTAACTACTGCTTGATGAGCTAATAATTGAATAATTGAAGAGCGTTAACAGACTACAAGCGAGCATCTCACCATATACATGGGAAATGAAAGACTTTCACACAGTTTGTGGAAAGCGGGGGACTGTATCCGGTGGATGGAAAGCTGAGCTGCTGGTAGTTTCTGCCCTCTGCTGATTTATAAAAAAAAAAAAAAAAGGGTAGTAGGTTAAAAGTAGGTTACAAGACAGATATTAAGCTTCAGAGAATGTTTTTATTCCAATGATACTGTGATAATGCAATATTAATGTGCAAATGGGAACTAAGAAAACTTTTAACAACTTCAGCCTCTTCAGCAACTTAATGTTGTAAAGTAACAGTAAATTAACTAAAAATGGTATCATTTACAAAGGCACTGGAGGAAAAAAAAAAAAAAAAAAGCATTTCTGTAGATTTGCTGACCCCTTCATGACCCTACGATCCAGTGCAGCCAGTGCTACGCAGCTAAAATGCTTGGCCCCTTGTGACACAGAGTTGCGCAGTCCACTGCTGGCTTTAATAACACTGCCAAACTGAGGATTGAGCTTTTTTTGAACAAACTGTCCAACCTGGAAAAAAACAATAAACAAACATCATTGTATATGGGCCATTCTACAGACTTGGTCCAAAGTCAGAGTTGGAAACATCTTGAGAAGAAGAAGAAAAAAAAAAAAAAAAAAAAAAAAAAAAAAGTGTCTTTTCCCCCCAAAAACTGTATTTATGCAAACTGTATAATATCCAAGGTACACATTTCTAGTAATTTTGCAGTTAATTCTCGTATTGTATTTTTGTAAGTTTTGGAATATTTGTTCTCTCCCCAAATTTGTCACTACTGAAACACAGTAATAATTTAATTAGAAGGGTTAAACTGACCTATTAAGATTTTGCTTATATTTACATTGTAAATATATATTTTTGCTATTTTATTTAAAACAAATTCAGAGGTAAACCAGTAACAATTACATTGTTAACAGTATTTCAGGTGTATCTATGAGATTTGCTGTATTTTGAATGAAATTTTACTTTGTAAAAAGCAAAACTTGATCATACTGATTTCAGAGTTAAGGATTCATTAGTTTAAATATACATTGAACCAAAAACTATCATGACATCTTATTTAATAATTCAGTACACTTTATTTTTGACAAAACATCCCAGTGACAGTACTGCTTTGATAGCGTCCACATTACATTACAGAATTTTAACTTACTAAACTTACTTACAAAAAAATTGCATAACTTTACTAACATTTTGTTTATGACGACATGTTTCAGTCGTGACTGCTACGGTAGTGACAATTTTATGGTATAACACCCAAAAAAAACAAAGATGTCACTACGAAACCACCAAGTATTTCGGTAGTGACTGTTCCGGACCATTAGTGACAATTTTAGATACTTTTAAAGCTAGCTCGAAGATGCTAATCAGTGCATGGTTAGCTACCACAGTTCTGAACAGAGGTACACATATAAAAACTAAATGTTACGGAATAACTCCCAGAAAAGTCTTTTCAAAAGTTCATACTTTTGAACACATTTATCTCTAAATTATGGTGCCTATCTACTCACACCTTGTAGCTAGGAGAGACACAGGACATAGGAGTATTTGCTGATCATAAATGTTCTCAGCCAATGGACTAAAACATACACTGTTTCAGTAGTGACATGAAAAATGCGGGACACATTTTTTTTTACATAAAGTTTCATAATTTACAAAGAAAACCTTTTTTTTTTACTTTACTTTTTAGAATAAAAAAGACAAAAAATGTTTAAAAATTTAAAAAAAATACAAAAAGTATTTCAATATTTTCATAAGTTGAAACTTAGGGGTTAGGGTTCGGGACATTATGATTTTACATATATTAAGTTAACTGATATTTTAAATATTATTGTGGGTTTCAATAGATAATAGAAGGATATTAGTAAACATCTAAGATTTGAGTACTTAAATGCTTTTTAAAAGTGTTTTTTTTGGTTTGGGTCTACCAATGTAGAATGACCCATATATAGAAACAAACACACAAAGTACTGTTTAAAAGTTTGTCAGATCTGGGGAAAAAAAAATAAAGTACCACAGCTGTTTTCAACATTGATAATAAGAAATGCTTCCTCAAAACTAAATCAAATGAGGATTATGTGACACTGAAGACTAAAGAATATATTGCATGAGACGATACCTCTGCATGGACATGAGTTAACTCAGTCTTCACATTGGAGTTTCCCTTGATCAGGCGCCGTATCTGCTCTTGTCTTCTGTCCTACACAGAAAAACACAGCAAACAAACTCTACACTATGAATTGGCAGTCTTTTGTCAGCAATAAATACAATTACGTACAACAAGCTGTCTGAAGTCCATGACACTTTGCCACTGTGTCTGCACAGTTCTGATGGCATCCTGCCCCTCTCTGGCCTGCATCTGTAGCTGAGCGCACTGCTCTCTGATGCTGTCTCTGACTGCTGTCTGCTTCACACCCTCCATCTCCAACTCAAACACACACCTGCTCACAAACAGAATAAAACTTAAGGATTTCAGCAAGAAATTATAAAAAAGTTCATAACCAATGAGGATACAAGTTCATACGCAAATACAATTTATTACGCCATGGAGCTGTAGTAGGGCTTTTTGCTTTAAATAAGGTCTTTATGATATCAAAATCAAATCAAAAATATATTGTAGATACATCAGTAGCATCTGATACATTGTTGACAAAGGGAATTTTCACCTGGACACTGGGTCTGATCCATGTGCCCTCTCTGCTTTACTCATCAAAGCCGTGAGTTCAGTCTCCAGCTGTCCACATCTGTTGCGAGTCTGAGCCAATTCAAAATAACTCTGCTCCACCTCCTCCCAGGCCGACTGCGAGCAAACACACATATACAACCTCAGCCACAAGAGAAAGTGTGTTCAATGCAGTAAGACTACCATCTCAAATGATCACCTGTAATAGACTGCGGACAGGTGTTAAATCCTCTTCCTGCCCAGGTGACACATCTATTAGGTGATCACTCTCATAACGAAACCTGCATTAAGTCCAAATAATAAGCAATAATCAATACTATAACATGATTATTTAGAGTGAGTTTGGATAATATGCATTTTAGCGTAAAAATATACCCTAGATCCGAAATGTCACGCTCTACATTCAAAGCTGCAATCTTTTCCTCTAACACCACCTGCTGTCTGGAGGTCAAGGCTTGCAGAGCCGAAAGAACTTGGTTTGGAGGATGAGCGTGTAGAAAGTTCTGAAAATTAAACATACTGAGGTTATAATAAGGTGTTGATGTGCAAGACAAAAAAAAAAAAAAGCCTGGTATGCAGACACATAAACAAACATGCTTCCTAATGAAACGAGTGTCTTCGTCTACCTCCACCGCACTCGTCCAGTGCTGGATCACCGCTTTCCTTTGTTCATGAGTAAATCTGGATGAAAACAAATGAATTAGTATCAACAAGGCAAAAGCGCTGAAGTTCCATCTACAATATCAGCATCAAAGGCCTGTGCATCTTACTCGGTGGATGGATTCATGTTCAGTTCACTCTCTAGCAGGCCCTGTAAGAAGAGGACCCTCTCGCTGCAGAGCTCTCTTACATCTTTCTGAAATTAGATAGAAATGGTATTTCATGAGTTACAATCAGTGGAAAGATAAGTGGAACTCAATTGGAGTTAAACTGGGTAAAATGATCCAATTAGGTGAAGTAACTATCGAAAGATTAATGAAAGTTTAGTTAACAATTTTGTAACTACACCACCTAGCTTTCTCAACTGAAGGCCATTTAAATGTAGAATTTTTGAATTTCAAAATTAAAACTGACATCAGCTGTGACAAGAGGCCAAAAGGTAGCTATAATTATAATATTACAGTGTGCAACACAAACACCATTAAAGTGATAATTCCGTCATTAATTACTCACTCTCATGTCGTTCCAAACCTCTAAGACCATTGTTCATCTTCAGAACACAAATTAAGATATTTTTGATGAAGTCCGACAGGTTTCTGACCATGCATAGACAGCAACAGGACTGGCACGATCAAGGAACAGAAACGTAGTAAGGACATTGTTAAAATGCGTTGTACTTTCGTAAACCACTGATGACACATGGACTATTTTCAAGATGTCCTCACTAAGTTTCTGGGCTTTGAACGTGTCAGTTGTGTTGCTGTCTACGCAGAATCAGAAAGCTCTCAGATTTTAATCAAAATATCTTAATTTGTGTTCTAAAGATGAACAAACATCTTACGTGTTTGCAACAACATGAGGGTGAGTACATACTGACAGAACTGCAGCAACACTTACTAAAACCAAAGGATCTGCTCCAGCTTCACTGTCTGAACTGTCAGATGGCCCAAACACCAGCTTCACCTCTGCTTTCCTAGACATAAAGAGGAATAGTGTGGTTTACAGTTTTGTCATACACTACCATTCAGCTTTTTCTTTAAATAGAAATTAATGCTTTTATTTAGCAAAGAGGCACACAGCATCTAAATATGGCATACAGCAGCTTTAACACCGTTTCAATCAGTCTTTGAGAAAGCTGCAATAGAAATGTGACGGTCTGAAGGTGGCTTACTTGGACAGCTCTTCCAGGGCATGCCGTTGGGTGCCAATCATGTGTGTGTCCTGCAACAGTACATTTCTCTCCTCAGCGCAGCGCTGCCTGAAAGAATCCAACAGGATCTGTCTGTGCCTGCTCTCTGTAAAGTCCTCCCAGCTTCTGTTCACGTTCTGCTCTGCTCAGCGACAAGAGAAGATATTAGTAACAACAACAAAAAAACAAAAAACTTTCCATACTCTGATGTATTTTTAAAAAGGATAATAAACAGTAAACAGTTAAGAAATTAATTAGAGACCATTTTGATCTTTTGATGACTTAAAACATTTTTGTTTCTTAACTCTTTTCTGTACTATGCACGTAGTACAGGTGTAGGTAGCATAAAGATGAACAGAACATGCACCTTCAGTAGCAAGTTGATCCTCCACTCTACTGATTTTTGTGTCCAGTTGATTGAGTTCAGTCTGAAGGGCATCAATCTCTCTCTGAAGCTCAAGTCTTCTTGCATCTTTATTCTGATTTTTCATCTGATTAAGCTACAGAGAATAATCATAATTCATAATCTGGCTTTATGAATCCTTAGAAACAGTATAACAGATTGTAATTAAGTACTCTCTTTACCTCTTTATCTTGTAAAACTTTGTACCTTAGGATTTAGATGGTCAAGGAACAATTCCACAGCTTAAACAACCACAATTTATTAAGTAATAAAGCAGCAACGTGATTTTCAAAATTATGACAACGCAGTAGAAATATATAAATTGTGGTGGGCCTTATGAAACAACCATATTTCGTTTTATATGTCATAAAGTCAGTGTTATTTTAAAATTATTTATATGCTGTTATAATATTTAATAATACTTCTAAATAGGTTTTATTTATATATTTTCAGTTTTTATTTCAATTTTAGTTTGTTATGGTTTTAAAAATATTTATTTTACATTCATTTCTATTTCAGTCATTTAAGTACTTCAACTTTTTTCCAGTTAGTGGAAGACAACATTTTAAGTTTGTTATCAAACATTTTATTTCAGCTTTAATCTAATTAACAAAAATGAATTTTAATATTTTAGTTTTAAACAGCGATGACATCCCTGCACAAAATATACACTACCAGTCAAGTTTGACAAATGGTAAGATTTGTAAAGTTTTTTAGAGAAGTCTCTTCTGCTCACCAACCCTGCATTTATTTGACCAAAAGTACAGCAAAAACAGTAGTTTTGACATATTTTTACTATTCAAAATAACTGTTTTCTATTTGAATACATTTTTTAAATGCAATTTATTCCTGTGATTTCAAAGCTGAATTTTTAGCATTTTTAGCAAACTCCAGTCATATGATCCTTCAGAAATCAATCTAATATTCTGATTTGCTGCTAAAAAAACCAGTTATTATTACTGTTATTATGTTGAAGACAGCTTAGCAAAATTTTTAAAAGTTAGAACTATTTAAAAGTTATTTTTAAATTTTACAGTTTTTGCTTGGATCAAATAAATGCAGGCTTTGTGAGCAGAAAAGACATTAAAAACATTAAAAATCTTACTGTTAAAAACTTTTGACTGGTAGTATACATACATTTGGATATTAAAACATCACATTGTCAGAAAACGTAAAGGATACCACTGAATATTTCCTCTCATGACTCGAACGTTCCTGTAAGATATACGTTAAAGGAATATTGTACACGTTAACTAATCAAAAATAGTGCACTGAGGAACACGTATTAAGCATAGCCCTTGTCAAATCTTAAGATCTCACCTTTCCTTATGAACATGTTGCGTGATATACTTCCAGATGGAAGCTCCAGGACCGACACACAACCTAGATAAAACGTAAACACAAGATCAGTCTCAAATCGTTAATGAGGATTGATGTTATAATTCATTACAACTCACTAACGTTTTTATATAGCCGTCATCCGGGAGTCTGGCTGCTGGCAACTCAAGTTCCTCAACAGCCCAGCGCTTTAGTTCCTGACTGAGACTTACCATCTTTTTTAATAAAGTATAAAACAAACCTACAATATAAAAATCTCACATCCTCGAACGTGAAAATGACAACAGTCGAAATCCGCGGGAGACGTTTCTTCGCTCCCGTTTCTTTGCGACTTTTCCCTAACGGAGCCGATGCTGCCCCCGCAGGTCACTATATGAAAATCAGTCACTCTTCCACCCAGACCACATTAGCTTATCTGTTGTATTTGTACTATCTATACACAGTCATTTTTGTGTTGAATATACTTTTATTTTTCATTTTCTTAAACGGATTTTTTCTTTTCGTCTGCGTCATCAATATTGCTTTCATAGGATTAAATTCACTAAGTAATTAATCTTGAATAAATATTATCTAATTATAATATATAACAAGTATTTAATCTCTTTTGCATTATTAGTTTTACGTTTTTACTTGCTGGATTCATAGTAATTGTAGGCTACTTCAAAATGTCCCAAAATGTATTTAGTCAAGCAAGTTATTGTTTCACTGGCATCTTTTTTTACAGAGATGATTTGTTGTATTTCATTATTTAAACTCTTGATGAAACTATTTAAGTTTTCAAATATCACTATTTCACATTCTCTTCACCTCCACTTTTTTATCAGTAACAATTTGTATCCCTCATTTTTATTGTTACACATTAATTATTAATTTTCTGTTTAGCCAGCCATTTTTCCTTTTTTATTAATACTTCTAAACAGGTTTTATTTATATATTTTCAGTTTTTATTTCAATTTTAGTTTAAGTTACTTTATGTTTTTACAAATATTTCTTTTACATTTATTTCTATTTCAGCCATTTACGTACTTCAACTTAAGCTTTTTTTCAGTTAGTGGAAGAGACAACATTTTAAGTTTGTTATCAAACATTTTATTTCAGCTTTAATCTAATTAACAAAAATGAATTTTAATAGTTTAGTTTTAAACAGCGATGACATCCCTGCACAAAATATACACTACCAGTCAAGTTTGATCAGTAAGAATTTTAATGTTTTTTACAGAAGAAAAAATGGAAATCTTTTGTAACATTATACATGTCTTTATCATCACTTTTGATAAATTTAAAGCATCCTTGCTATATAAAAGTATTAATTTCTATAATTCCCAGACTCCACATTTTTAATGTTATAGTGTATAATGTTACTCAACTGTTTTTAATGTTAATAATAATAATACTAATAATAACAACAACAATAAAAGTTTCTTGAACAGCAAATCAGCATATTTCACACTCACTTGCATTTAACTGAAAACATTTACTTACATAAGGAAGTAGAAAACTGGCTCTGTATCCTTACCATGGTTAATCTGTGACCTAATGGTTAATATACTTCATACTTCTAAAAAATTGTGATCAGTCATCCAGTAACACTATGTACTTCCTTGTGCACTTCATGTTTAACCTGGGGCAGGACTATTCAAACTGCAAAACTGCTATCATTCTACTATTCCTTTTACTGTAATATTTGGATTGGCCAAAAGAGGGCCTTCAGCCAAAATAAATGGAAAATAAAACGTTCAGCCAAAGGGCAATGTGTATATAAGAGTCGACAGACAGCGAGACATTGAGGTTTTACTTGTCCTCTCTTAGTTTGGATCAGCAAAGCGCACGGTTTAACAACGTAAGCTACTGTCATATCTTCAATACAACCTATTTAGGCCTATTTAAGGCTTAAGAATCTAAATGGTTTAAAGTTTGTTGTTTACATTTCTGTGATTGTTAACGTGGGTTTTGGCCGTTTCAGATGTACAATGCGTGCGGTCTCCTTTTCCTTTCATTTGGATTTACCATGCTAAAGTTCATCACCTGTTACAGCGATGGAAATTTATTGGAGAGTGAATGCCGTCGAATGGACATCAGTGGTGGTCATGGGTATGTAATGGTGCACAAATACGCGATTTAAAAATAAAATAATAAATAAATAAAAATGGAGCACAATGTACTGTGTTAGTATGATTGAATTTTCCATATTTTTTAACAGGTGTTGCTTGTTTCTGTTTCTTAAACTTGACTTGTAAAGCAACCTTGGGTGTGGAAAGGCTCTATGTAAATAAAAAAAATTATTATTATTATTACTAACTTAACTGGTAAGTTCACCCAAAAATGAAAATTAGCCCATAATTTAAAATTGTCCTGGCTCTTTAAAACTTTATAATGGCAGTGAGCGGGTGTTTCTGTTAACAGCGCTGGTGAAAAAACCAGCATATGCTGGTAGGTAAGTTTTGATGCTGGTTTATGCTGGTCCTTGACCAGCAACTTGATCAGCAAAAACCAGCAAAGGACCATCTTAAACCAGCAAAGGACCAGCTTAAACCAGCATCAAAACCAACCTAACCAGCATTCCAGCATCAAAACATACCTACCAGCATATGCTGTTTTTTTCACCAGGGAGTCCAAAAGAAGTGCAATAAAGTGCATCCATCCATAAGAAAAAGTGCTCTACATGGTATGTTTTGAAGCATGCCTGCTGGTTTCAGCTGGTCCTTAGTTGGTCTTGTTTAAGCTGGTCATGAGCTGGTTTAAACTGGACCTAAGCAACTAGCTCTTGCTCAGGACCATCTTAGGCCCAGCACATGACTATCTTAAACCAGCCCATGACCAATTTAAACCGGCTCAAACCAGCAGCCATGCTTTAAAACATACCTGACCAGCCAACATATACTGCTTTTTTCAATAGAGACAAAAGGTGGATCTGTAAAGAAGACTATAGGATTTGTAGGATTTTGATATAAGCCAAGCAGAGACTGGGGGCAGCTTGTAACCGAAATGTTGTGGGTTTGAGTCCCAGGTCCAGCAGGGATTGAAGGTGGGGGGAGTAAATAACCAGCGTTCTCTCCACCATCAATACCACGACTGAGTTGAGATCCTTGAGCAAGGTACCGAGCCCCCAACTGCTCCCCGGGCAGCAATATGGCTGCTCACTGCGCCGGGTGTGTGTTTAATGTGTGTGTGATGTTCACTACTCACTACTGTGTGTGTGCACTTGAATGGGTTAAATGCAGAGCACAAATTCTGAGTATGGGTCACCATACTTGGCCACACGTCATGTCCTTTCCTTTTCCTTCTTTGCTAACGTAAGGAAAGTTTCCTTCTTTTGCTCCTCTAAACAAACGTACTGTTTTTTGCGAGATCAGCGGCGTATGTGCAATATGATAGAGAAAAGTAATTATTAGGTTTGAAATATGGATATTTTTATAACAAAAACGCATTGATTAGATGCCTTTATTCAGCTCCTGGAGCCCTTTTTTTATGGATGGATGCACTTATTGGACTTCTTTTGAACTGCTGAACAGAAACACCTGCCCGCTGCCATTATAAAGCTTGGAAGAGCCAGGACATTTTTTAATGTAACTCCGATTGGATTTGACTAAAAGAAGAAGAAAGTCATTAAACACCTAGGATGCTTTGAGGGTATGTAAATCATGGGCTAATTTTCATTTTTGGGTGAAGTAACCCTTTAACAGCTCTGGGCCAAACATTCTGACACAGATGACGCATTTACACCATGCTGTGTAGTTCGGTTTGAAGTTGTCTTTGGGCCAAAAGCGGCTACATGAATGTGAACGTTTGACAAAAAAATAATTTAATGATGTCACCGAATTTACTGGTAATTTGAAACCAATGTGTGAATGGTACAGTGTATTTGCCAGTAATTTTATGGCAATTTACTGGTATTACTGTGTAAAAATGTCATTACAGAAAATTACCAATACATTTTCTCCAGTGTACCAGCGCAAAACACTGAAGCCCCTTTCAAGATCGAACCAGAAAATAAAACCGTGACACTTTCTGAAGTGGGAACGAGCATTACAGGTAGATTTCTCACTTTATGTTAGTTTATTTTATTGGTGTAAAACAAAATGGCTTTTTAGATGTGTCATTTCAAAATCTCTGCAATCTCTTTTACCACAGTGTCGCTTTTGGCTGATCCGGCTGAATTTAAAGGTTTCATGTTGGACGCTCGTAAATGTGAAATGTGTGAGTCTGCTGGTATGTTTCATTTGATTGACCCGGACAACAGCCTACTCATCTGTAGTGTGAGTCCTGCCATGCACCCATTATACATATTAGTTAGCCTACCAATTCTTTATATATTTTGCATCATGTGTTAAACGTTAGCAGCTATTAATTCCTTAAACTAACTTGCACTGTTTATGATATGGATGTATTATCAGGGCCGTGTTGTTTCTAACTTTAATAACCTAAGAAAAAGGGTAGTTAAAGTGTTGTGGACCCCCGAAGAGGCTGGAGTGTTTTTCTTCAGGTAGTTTAACTGTGCAGCTGAATAAGACAAAATAAAACGAACATATTTTATTGCGATTCAAACTTTTAGGTTGTAAATCTGATTTTCAATTTTCTTTTCAGAGCTGCATTTGCTGAAAACTACAGTAGGGTTTGGCTAAGGAAGCGGATCATACTCCCTTCGACTGCAGCACCAACCACTGAAGCCACCAGTCAAAATACACAAGCAAGTTCAACAGGTAAGAATATATATGTGCCACATTACATGTTATGCCATTGTGCCCTAAAAGTTTCAGTGTAATAAATTTGATGTTGAATCAAATTAAATATTTCTTCATAAAGCTACATTTGTGATGTCTGTATGATGTTTTCTTTTTTAAATTCAACTTAATAACGGCTTTAAATTCTAATTTCTCAGCCAAATTTGATGTGCAATTAATTTACAAATAATTAGTTAACTAATTGCCACATTGTGTAAGTTACTTGACAGCACTATAGCGACATAAAAACTAAGCAAAGCCACTGGAGCTGAGTGAGGGAATAACTTCAGACACGTGAAGCATCTTTTACATTTATGTCTTAAAGTTTATTTTATCCACTGAATACTTGACAAGCATTGAGGCATTTCTTGAAGGACAGGAAGATTATTTAAATCAAGACAAAAGTTACACACAGTCCACAAACAAATGTGTGTTTCCAAACCCTCCTTTCCTGCCAGCCCCTAACCACAACATGTGCTTTAAATCTCAAATAATTAATGACACTCTCATATTTTCCCACAGTAACATGACATCACACATTAATATTTACAGGGCTCCTATATTCCAGCCCCTAATAACTATAACCTTAATAATTATTACATCCACTGAAAACACATAAGAGACATTTGACAAAAAAAATCTTGACGTTTGAGCTTTGGGAAGCAAAACCAAGCCATTCGATTAGGTCAGTCAACCGTTCAAATACATTTTAGTACTTCTGTAGTAAATGTACAAAGTCACACTGTGGGTTTACTATGATTACCTGTACCATGGCAACCAGATACATTGCAAAAAAGTCTGTTTTTTTCTGCACTAGCAATAAACATCCAATAGAATGCACTATAAACATGTTTGTCAACAGAGTCACAAAGTGGCCATTGATTAAGCACATTGATGAGTGAATTACCCACTGCTTTAAAACAGATATCTACTGGACATGCCACCTGATTCAACAGTTTTATTGAAATGTAAATTTTTGACTAACATGTGTTGAACTTTTTATGTCAAATCCTGAGGAAATTCTGTAGCTCTGTGATGCTTTTATTATTTCTCGCAGATACATCACAGACACAGACTGCACCACTGATTTCTGAAGCCACAAGTACACAACCTGCAACACGTGAGTGTATGTGTATATATATATATACATATATATATATATATATATATATGAAGAGTTCAGATGCAAAACCAGCTAAACGCCATCTCAGTCAAAAATGAGATAATGATACTGAGTGAATGCTCCTAATACATAGTATACGTCCATCAAATACTTTGATGTCAAATCCTGAGGAAATACTGTAGCTCTGTGATATTTTATTATTTCACACAGATACGTCACAGACACAGACTGCACCACTGATTTCTGAAGCCACAAGTTCACAACCTGCAACATGTGAGTATATATATATATATATATATTTAAACAGTATATACATAAACCGTTTTATCTAAATTTTTCTTGCAGCGCCTCCTGAGTGTGTACAATATATGGTATGTACACTATATGCAGACTTGTAAGTCATTCAAAAGACAAAAGACTTGAGAAGAAACGTCCCTTGTTGCTAGGAGACTTGTGACAAATAAAAACATTGGCTGCGTCCGAAAGCTCTAAAATGCTGCCTTTTTCATGTAATCTGTCATCTTAAATCTGCAGATTAGGTTTTGCAATCTAGCATGTCCATCTGTCACTGCTTTTTCATTTATGCCACCTTTTGTCTTCATGAATATCATTTTCACCCACTAAATCTGCATGCTGTGGTTATTAAAATATGCATCCATGATTTCCTTTTTCAGTTATGTGTTTGTATCTTTGCATGTCGGTCTATCTGTCTGTACACACATCAGAGATGTGCATTAGCACTGTTATTATTCAGTCGGCTGTGTTTTCTTGGAGGCTCTTCTCTTCTGATGATCATCAGACCAGTGTCGAAAATGGTAAGTGTGTCAAAAAAAACTGCATAAACATTAAAAATATATATTCAGTGTTTACATTATTATTATAATAAGACAGGGAGTTTAAAGTCCCCCTGTAGTGAAAATCAAGATTTTTATGTTGTTTATTTGTCTATGTGGTGTTTTTAATATGCTTTTAGACAAACCATGTGCCAGTCCATTAATCAACGCCATTGCTGAGTATTTTCTCCTTAAAACTGTAGTTTCCCAAAGGCTGTCCTAGAAATGCAGTTTGCTACGTGAATATTTTATTATGATGATCAAAGATCAGTTTTAAGGGATAAAAATTTTGACTACAGGGGGACTTTTAAATTTTGGTAACTGATGTCAGGATATGCATGTTGTCCTCCAGCTTAAATGCACAGATTCATACTGAATCCATAATGTAAAATACTTCCAATATATGCAAATTACGTCTCTCTTCACAGGCCACCATGATTGCGTCTGTCATTGAACTAGCCTCCAAAACTATTGCTGTCATCTTCATACTAATAAAGAACATTAAAGTAAGAATAATTTTCTGCTACATTGTACTTGTACTAAACTGAATATTTAGACATATCAAGATGAACTGACAACTGATTTATTTTTCCATTGCTGTGTATGTTTTTGTGTCAGTATGAGTGTGTGTGTGATAGTTTTCAGGTTGTGTTTACTGCTTTAACATTGGCTGCCATGGTTTCAGGCCTGCTACACACCATCACAGTTTTCCTTCACTGTGGACCAAGCCATGAATTGTGAGTGTAATCTTCACATATCAGTGTCTCTAGTGTCATCACTGCAGAAATGATAATGATGTTTCCAAACAGGTTTTGTCTGCCGTAGACCTTAGTCAGGGTAGCGCCGTATTTAATTTATGACAGGAATTAAAGGGATAGTTCACCCAAAAATGAAAATTGTGTCATTAATCATGTCGTTCCAATTCCGTAAGACCTTCAATCTTCAGAAAACAAATTAAGATGTTTTGGATGAAATCCATGAGCTTTCTGACCCTTCATAACCAGCAATGCAACAACCACATTTAAGGCCCAGAAATGTAGTAAGGACATTGTTAAAATAGTCCATGTGACACCAGTCGTTCAAGCTTAATTTTATGAAGCTTCAAGAATGTCTTTTGTGCACAAAATAATTACCTAAAATGATTGTTTTGAATTTAATGGTCTAAACATTTTGACTTACAGAAGGAAGTGTTGGATCTATGCCATCATAATTGTTGACCTAATAAATACTGTTATTACAGGTGAGGTTCAGTTTAGTGCATTGAAGTGTTTTGTAAAACTGCTATTCGTAGTATATATTACATTTTCCTTTTTTTTTTTTTTTTTTTGGAAATTGGTGTAGATGTAAATATTTATGTCAAATCTCATCCAAACGTATTAAAAGCTATTTCAGCTTTACCGAATTAAAAATCGTTGGGTTATAATACTCTTTTTTTTTTCTATTTGTACTGTAGCAACTGCAGTATTCTTTGGAATACGGTGCTTTCAAGACCGCTGGATGTGGATATTAATGGGAGTTTTTGTTATTTGGGAGTTCATGTTTCATCTCAGCTCAGTTTGCTTTAAACAGATGGAAAAATACCAGTCAAGAAAAAAACACGGAAGTAAGTATCCTCGGTACCAACTGACTCAAGGCACTAGAGAGATTCCCACACAAACCTCATAAACAGACTTCATGGACTTTTAAAGAATTTGTGTCATCAGTCACACCTATACACAGTTGTTTACTTCCTTATGCATGCCTCAGAACTGATTTTCACAGTAAAGAAAGGATTTAAAGAGATAGATTATTCAGCTTCATCCTACATTACATTCTGTTTATGGCCATACAGTCACATTTGTTTGCATTTGTGTGTTTTTACAGAAAATCAGGATCATATTCTGGAAAGGAGGGTATGTGAACTTTGTCTTCATATATTATATTTATGTACTTGGATTAATTCCATGTTTACTTAAGCTGCTTATTACACATGTATTTGATTATAAAATAAACCTTACAGTGTATAGCAGCTCCATACATATTTTATGGTACCGGACCATCAACATTTTCATCACCTCGCCATCTTAGGAACTCACTAAAATAACCATGCACACTGATAGTATTATGTTAAATATCACACATTAATCCTCTTTTCTTTTTTATTTGCAGATATCCCCATGGTTGTTTATGTTCATCATTTTTTCAGTGTTCAATCTAATGTTTACAGCTGCACTCATGACAGGAGTGTCTTTGGTTGAAATGGAAAATTGTTGAAGGAAAATCTGCAGATTCTTTGGTTAGTGAATATGTTATCTTATGTTTATAGGACTGAGTAAATATGGGTGCAACTTTTTACAGCCCTAATACATAAACTATAATGGAATCAGAAGTAAGGAAGGAAGTAATTATGCACATCTTTCAACTTCTTTTTTATGATTATACAGTGAAGTCCATATCACAGCTATAACAATAACGACACAGATGGACAATCATGTGAATCACTTTCAGATGGATTTTTTCCAGCTGATGAACAATAAAAACATTGACAGCCATTCAAAACACTTGAATTTTAAGCAGCAAATAACAAAACTTCAATGGATTTTACAATAAAGAGAACGTCACTGTGCGTTAGTGTGGACGCTAAAATATTATTTTTGTTTTTCGTGAGCGGGACTTAAGATTCCAGGCTTACACCTTTATTACTTTGTTCTTACACATCAACTAACTTACTGTGCAATATTAATTTGTATATGTATTTTTATGATTGGTAGATGCTGTTTTATTATTGTAGTTATTTTTTTATCATTGTTCTTTTCTATTATTGTAAGTTAAAATACTTTTTTATAAGTCTTCATTTTAATTACTCTTCCAAATGAAGTGCACTTATGTCACAATGTATGTTAAATAAAGACATTCACCAAATATTTTGTTATTAATAAAATAAATATATTCATACAAAGACAATTACCCCATAAGGTTGTGTCTCTTTCAGTGTTTTGACACCAAAACATTTACACAACTACAATCAGGCAATACTGCAATACAAAATATTTACTGAACAGTTTGAATAATATATTGTACTTCCTGATGTGTCTCGCATTCCATCAACAATCAAAATATATTAATTGGGCAAAAACCCAGTTCTCTGTTTACTTTTCTGTTTAAATGGTGAATATTCAAACCAAAGCTCAAGACCTTAATTGCTTTTACAAAACAATAAAACTGCAAAACAAGAACTTTGCACTTGTGGATATCTTATCATCTTTCTGGGGCGTTTAGGATACCTGAGTTTTGAGTCATGTCATAGGCAGACGGACAGTAAATTTGCACTAGCTCCCCCGTGTGTGTTTCTACAACTTTTTGTGTGTTTGTTTATGCTTTTAGCTACCATGTATTTGTATTCACAGTACATGGTGCCAGTTAGCTATTTTATTGTGTGCACTGATGTGAGAAAAGGGAAACATCAAAGATTTCATTAGTAGTGATAAAATACAGCTGATATGCGGAAGCTGTTTTTATCCCGAAATATCCCAGGGACTATTTTGTAACATTCTTGATTCCCCTAGACTGCTGCGATACGGTATTGGATGCGGTTAAAAGCAATACATTTATACACTGCTGAATTTTTTTTTTTTTTTAAACCGCAATTATTTTTTTCCCCTTTTTCTTTAAAATGATCCAAAGTGACAGTAATGCTACTAAAGATTTCCGTAAAGTGTTTCAGCACAACTGTTTCAACACACACACAAGTATTTTATTTCAGATAAATGCAAAATTTTGCATCTTTCTATTCATCAAGTAATCCTGAAAAAAAATGTACTTAACTGTTTTAAATATTGCTAATAATATTAATAATAATAAATATTTCTTTAACAGAAATTCAGCATATTAGCTAGAATGATTTTTGAAGGATCATGTGACACTGTAGACTGTAGTAAAGATGCTGAAAATTTAGCTTTGATCACAGGAATAAATTACATTTTAAAATATATTCAAAATATATAAAATAAGTTATTTTAAATAGTAAAAAAAAACATTTTACTGTTTTTGCTGTACTTTGGATCAAATAAATGCAGGCTTGGAGGCTTAAAATTACATTTTATTAAATTGCAAAAGTATTTAAGTATAAAAGACTTATTTCGAAAACATATTAAAAATTTCACCCCAAACTTTCGAATCCTAAAACAGGAGCCATGACCAAAAACATGCATTAACCAGAGGATGAGAAAATGATACTCACAACAAGAAAAGAAACATAGACTCACTTTTAATTATTATTATTTTAGTCACACAAATATATAACACCAAACCCAAACTAACGTTTGATTGGTAAGAAGAGGCCAGCTTACAATACAGAGTTTAATTTAAAAAATCAGTGCAAATCTTCAGTCATTACTGCACCTGGCCTTGGGAATGAATGTACAACAATTAATTTGCTGATTTATATTGTAAGCCAAAAGCTTACTATATAATGGCAAATGCATTATTATAATCATTATTATTATTATTATTATATGATCAAGTTTCTGCCTTCACACACACATATTATCAAAGGAAACAAAGAACCAAAATGTAGGCGAATACAAAACTATTTGTATAAAACATTTATAAACACATTTTTTAAAAACCTCTTTGGAAAAAACATCCTTTATGTACATTTATGTGGTCTGCAAATCCATGAACTAGATCGATTTAACTCAAAACTTTACAAAAAGACTTATTCAGCCCAATACAGTGATGCTATCTTATGATTTGCCGTAAGGTTATGCCTCACAGCCCTGCCGTTCAATTTTCTCCTCTGCTGCCACCGGGAGGATGAGGTGAGAAATTCTGCTCCAAAGTCCACTCAGTTTATCCACATCCATTTGATTAAACCTAGTGGATTTATCTGAGATGACAAACTTCTGTTTTATATGGTTGTACACCATGTCCTCCACCTCACTTAGATTGGTCGTGGCTATTTCATCCACCGAAAGCATCACAGTGAAGACCAGGAAAACCTTCTTGTAAGCTGCATTCTCATGGTCACAGTAACGATAGAATATGAGTGAAGATCCAGGAGGGAGCTCTTCAAAACGGTGCATAACAGCTGCACGTTTATCACCTTCAAACGCTTTTATAAGTGCTTCATCAATTTCCAGCTTGACCCGATCACTGTCTTCTTCCCTTTTGGTGGCTCCTTCGATTTCTAAGATTGAAGCATTATGGGTAGCGGAGTACACTGTGGCTAAGCTTCGAGCAAGGCAGCCCAACGTCCTTTCAGCTTGAAGGCCGGCTGTCAGAATTACGCTGACTGGTTCAGTGTGGATGACCGTGTCTAGGTGGCTCTTAAGATGTTTCCCACTCCTCTTCCAGAACACTGGGTGCTGACTGGGAAAACGAGCCCGTAGAGCTTCTAACTCCAGATCAAATTTCTCCATTGTTTTTGGGTGGGCCACATCAGTTTGAGGCAAATGGGGGAATTTCTGATAGGCCAAAAAGCCAAAAAAGCCAAAAGCCAGTAATCCTATCAGTATCAGAGACCACCGAAGAAGCTTACATATGTACCACGTCCAGCCTAAAAAAATCATGAAGTTCTGAATTAACAAAACACTGTGGGTGTGAGACAAATCTGTTTGTAATTAATAATAAAGAAATTGATGAAAGGCTCAAAAATACCTTTAGAGGAGGAAGCTGGACTTGCTTTTGAGATGACTGGTTTCTGCAAAATCTTCAATTCTTGAAGACAAGGTAAAAGAATTATGACTTACAAATTCATAAATATTATCCATGTACTGACATAAGACAAAATTATAAATGTAAAACCTTTGAATATATATCTTAAGTAATAAAATATTAGAAAAGTGACAAATACAAAACATTTTTTACCTGCGCTTTTGTGATTAGTGGTTTGGTTTGTGATGGGATGTTTAATTATTGGGTTGACGTAACTCCTCTGGGGCTCAGTTGGTGAGCATTTATTCCAACTGCCAAAACCAGGGGGATCTATAGTAAAAACAGTCTTTGATTAAATAAACTGAATGAAAAAATTGTAACATATACAGTAAGAATGTGTTTAAACGTCATAGTGTACACTTCTACAAGTACAAATATGGCTACTGTAGTATATATACAGTGCTGTGCAAAAGTTTTAGGCCACTAATATTTTCACCAGCTAAAAAATGGTTTAAAGTTATTTCTATCTTTTGCTGTAGTGTGTCAGTAAAAAATATTGGTTTACATTTCCAAACATTCTGTTTACCATTAATTGTAATAATCTAGTGAGATTTTTGTTTGCACAAGGAGTCTGACAACAGCCAGTGCTCCACACTGAGATCTGATCTCACCATCATCCAGTCTGTCTCTGGAATGACATGAAGAAACAGAAAAACTGAGACAGACTAAATCCAGAAGAACTGTGGCAACACCTCCAAGATGTTTCAAGTAACCTACCTGCAAAGCGACCTGAAAAACTCTGCACAAGTGCATATAGGGCAAAAGCTGCTTTAAACGCAAAGGATGGTCACATCAAATGCTTATTTATTTTAGTTAATAGAAGTTCATTGATAAAGAAAATCTATTTATGACATTGTTTTGACAGCATCCTCATTTTATGTGCCTAACTACCTAAACATTTGAACAGTACTGTAGCTTTGTAGGTGTAGGTCTCTTAAAGCATCTCAGAGATGTTGCCACAGTTCTTCTGGATTTAGTCTGTCTACGTTTTTTCTGTTTCTTAAGACAGACTGGACTAAATGATGGAGAGATCAGATCTCTGTTTGCACAAGGAGTCTGACAACAGCCTGTGCTCCATACAAAAATCTCACTGGTTTATTATAATTAATGGCAAAATGAATGTTTAGAAATGTAAACTGATATTTCCTACTGACACACTACAGCAAAAGACTGACTTTAACTGACTTTAAACCATTTTTAGCTGATGAAAATACTAGTGGCCTAAGACTTTTGCACAGTACTGTATATATATATAAATATAATAAAAAACAAGAAAAATGTTTTACAAACGTTTGTGTTTCTCTGTTACGGTATTCTGATAGTTCATGCTACTCCTGTAACTCCGTCTAGACACCACTGGTTGATTTTCCACTGTAACAGCACCCACACTAGGTGGATCTGCAATGAAAAAGATCAGTGAGCAGTGGTGTGCACATGGGGGACAGGCCAGGGGTGGCTTGATTGTAATTCAAAAGTTAGTTTTATTAATTATAACAAACCTTGATATTTTACGACTGGTCTGTAATTTTCTGTTTTGGGTATCTTAGTGACCACAGAGTTTATAGGCTTTTGTCTGTTTTCTTTTCTTACATGGGCAGGACGCGTTTCTTCCGTCCCAGGCTGGGCTGAGGAACCTACAGAAGTAAAATAACACCTGTTTAATATTATTTGATATTTAATATTATAACACATATACTTACTCATATAGAATCTTACCTGTCAAACTGGACTCCTGGTCCTGCTCAGCTTCCTCATCTGAGTTCATTTCTTGATCAACGTCTTCATTCTCACCCATCTCCACATCTGTGTTATCCCTTTGGTCTAACCCATCACCTTTCTCATTTATACCCCTTGTCTTCTCTTCAGGCTTTTGCTTCTTAACAGGGGATTCTGTTGGTTTTAATTAAAAATAATACAAACATTAACATTCAAAAGACAAACACCCAAAAAACAAAATGTAAAACATAGTTTAAAAAAAAAAGTTAACACACCATCATCCTCCTCCTTAGTGAGACTCTTGGGCTCCCCCGGATCCATTGACAGCTCTGGCTGCATCTTCAGCATCTTCCCGCATTTTCCGGGTTCTTTTTATTGGAGGTCTCGATAAATCTAAGACAGAAGAGGAACTGAGTAAAAACCTCACATAAATACGCCAAAAAACGCTTTCAGCAGAAAGCGACGCACATCTTGACAAGAAAATGAGTGATTTTAAAGTAAACATTAGCAACTATCTTATAAAAGTCCCTTATAAAATGTTACTAGAATACATATTAAAAGAACTAAACTATTAGCCCTTTACCTTGTGTACTCAAGTTAAACAGTGGATATTTTAAAAGTCTTGACTGGTTAGCAAATATCAAAACGTTACGTAGCAAGCCTCTTAATCTACTGAGTGAAAGGAAGTGACATTTTTGCTCACACAGTACACACTTATGAGACAACCTTTACAAAAAGTCCACGGTTTAACGTTAACATAAAAAGAAACGTAACGTATGACTTTGAATTTATGTATTTTGCATTAACTGATAACAAATACTGTTTGCAGGCACGCGGACAAGCACATAATTTAAAAGCAAGCAGCGGCTGCTTACGTTTTACGCTACGCAACGTTAGACGGTTTCCTTAACAGGTTTCTATATGGAAAGGAAACCCTTAACATAAAAATATTGTCTTTCGCCTTGGATTACGGATTTGCTCTTTTGGCAGAGGATAATATTTATGGCAGGTAAATAGTATTTGGTTCTTAATGGACGTTGTTGTTGTAGTAACGTAAATTAAGATAGGTTAAGAGTATTAGAAATTCAAACCTGTGTTGGTTGCCCGTCTGGCGCTTCTACTCCTAGTTGTAGGTCCATCCTTTTTAGAATCACCTGAGTCCATTTGTTTAATATCTTAGCACTTCTTACCAAACTTTTTACTTTTCCTGTGCAGCCGAAACCGGAAAGCGGAACATTAATGATGGTCTTCGTCGGAGCGCCTTCAGTGAAACACAACTTCTCTCCCGGAAATAGTTGACGTTCACAGTTAACGTTAGTTTCATTTCTGTAAATATGTAAATAACGTACCCCCACGTGAATTTATTCGTGTTCATCCCTGCCTTTACCGTTATCTGCCAGAAACAAGTCAAGGGAAGCATAGTAGAGCATATTCATTTATTAAGGCACGTTTATTTTCTCTGATAAATCTTCCAAGTAGGAAATATAACAGGTTTATCCCTGCCCAACCAAATTTACAGATTAAAAATAACTTTAGTGTATTACATAATTTAGATACAAACAGATCTACATAAAAAGAAAGTAAGAAAAGCTATACAAATGGGAAAACATCCTTCATTTCATCCTCATATGAATGTCATAATTTAAAGCATTATAATTTACAGTCAGAAAAAAGAAAACAGAGGCCCATCATCCATACAGCAGCACACAGCCATATGCATATATTTCTTGTTTGAATCCAAACGAGTCTAATATTTAAAGAAAAAAAACTTTTTAAAATGACTTATCAAAATCCTCACAGCCCTGCTGTTCAATCTTCTCTTCTGCAGCCACTGGCAAGATGAGATGTGAAATTCTGCTCCACAGTCCACTTAGTTTGTCAACGTCCATTTGATTAAACATAGCCGACTTGTCAGACGAGACAAACTTACGTTTTATGTGCTCTTGAACCATCTCCTCAACTCTTCCCAAACTGACATTGGATGGCACTTCCACTTCAGCATCAAGCATTACAGTAAAGGCCAGGAAGACGTTTTTATAAGCCGCGTTCTCATGGTCACAGTAACGATAGAAGATGAGAGTGGATCCCGGAGGGAGCTCCTCAAAACGGTGGATGACTGCAGCAGACTTTTCACCATCAAAAGCATTTCTCAATTCACGATCAATGTCCAGCTTTACCTGATCACTGTCTTGTGATGCTTTGCTTTTGCCATTAATATTCAGAACTGAAGAGTTAATGGCAGTGGAAAAAGCTTGGGCCAAGTTTCGGGCTAAGCAATCAAGTGTCTTTTCAGCTCTGTGACCAGATGTCAGAATGAGGCTGACGGGTTCAGAGGGGTTCTTAGTCTTTAGGTGGCGCCTGAGATGAATAAGACTCCTCCTCCAGAGCTCTGGATGCTGATTTGGAAAGTTGGTCTCAAGTTTTTTCATCTCCTCATTGAAAACTTCCACTACATTAAACTCGTTTGGTTTAGGTGAAGTTGAGTCAGGACTATACGTAAATGCACAAAACACTGCTAACAAAACTACACCAACTGCACCAACTGTCCAAAGTGTTTCTGTGAAAAAGGAAATGAGTAAAGTGAAATATTGTCTGCTTCTTTGCAAAAGTAGACAAGTAATTTGTTTGTAAGTTAGTACATTCAGAAAGGAGAGGAAAAACAACTCACTATTACTCCCTTGATCCTGGACTTTACTCTCATCCTCCACATTTTCTTTATTTATATCCCTTGCCATCTCTTCTTCTTTTTCTCCTCCTTTTGGCTTTTGAATATTAAGAGGGGATTCTGTGTTGACTTAAAACAAAGATAATGAAAACAAACATTAGCATACTAAAGATGTTTTGGTCACTCACGTAACCACAATTCTGTTGTCTGCAAGGGAATGTTGAATATTATTAATTCATGGAACAAAAATAAAATTAAATAAAAGTTAATACTTGACATCTAACTCCCGGAATTTTTATAATTCCCTGTTCAAAAACATTTTGACAAGCATTGAAGGAGAAGTCCACTTCCAGAAAAAAATGTTCTCACCCCTTGTCATCCAAGATGTTAATTTATTTCTTTCTTCAGCCGTAAAGAAATTAGGTTGGTTGTAAAGGATCCCAGCCGAGAAAGAAGGGTCTAATCCAGCGAAACGATCGTTTTTTTTCATAAAAAAAATACAATTTAAATATTTTTAAACTCAAACACTCGTCTTGTCTTGCTCTCCTTGAACTCTGTGTATTCTGGCTCAAGACAGTTAGGGTATGTCGAAAAACTCCAATCGATTTTTCTCCTTCAATTTCAAAAATCATTTCAAAATCATCCTTCATCGCTGCAGAAGTACCCACCCAGTCTTTGCAAAGTGAACATGCAAATAAGATCAAATGCCCTTAACAAAAAAGGTAAAACAGTGATATAGGACGATTTTGAAATTGAGGAAGAACATGAGATGGGAGTTTTTCGACATACCCTAACTGTCATGAACCAAAAAAACAAACAAAAAAAAACAGTTCAGGCAGAGCAAGACAAGACGACGTTTGACATTAAAAATTATATAAATTGTATTATTTTTATGAAAATAGATAAGAACCTTCTTCCTCGGCTGGGACTGTTTGAAGCCGCATTTAAACTGCATTTTGGAAGTTCAAAATCGGGGCACCATATCAGTTGGAGAAATATGGAGATCATATGGAGAAAAATCCTGAAATGTTTTCCTTGAAAGACATAATTTCTTTACGACTGAAGCAAGAAAGAAATGAACATCTTGGATGACAAGGGGGTGAGTAAATTATCTGTAAATTTTTGTTCTGGAAGTGGACTTCTCATTTAATTCTGTTTGAATCAAAAAAGCATGGTCAGGACTTTCTGCCTGCCAGACCTACCATCCTCTTCTTTTAGGTACATTATCTGGTGAAGAATCACCAGATGAGCCAAACAGAAGTAGAAAAGCATTTTTTGCTATTTTGTTGCATACCTTTTTGTTTCTCCTCAGTTTCACTGCTAGTGCGGATTTCATTTTTCAATGTTGCACCCGGGTCTGGGTCTGATAGGTCATTCCTGTGACTGGATTGCTCCTGGATTGTTTGCGCTGTGTCAGACCAGGAAAAATATATAGTGTTGTGTGTAATAACCTAATGTAAACAGTGCTATAAAGCGTTACAATAAATATTAAATCTGTAATTAGGGCTGCTCGATTACAGCAAAAATGTAAAAAACAAAAAACAAAACAAAATAAAAAAAACCCGCCAAAAATCACGATTTTTTAGTGAAGGTGTTTTCATAATTGTTGGAAGCCAAAATCTTAATTGGAAATAAAATCTGATTAATCATGCAGCCAATCTGTAATTGTCATAAACTTTATGCTCTACATATCTTAAGTTAGTACATTCAGCAAGGAGAAGAAAAACAACTCACTATTACTCCCTTGATCCTGGACTTTACTCTCATCCTCCACATTTTCTTTATTTATTTCCCTTGCCATCTCTTTTTCTTCTTCTTCTGGGTTTTGAATATTAAGAGGGGATTCTGTGTTGATTTCAAACAAAGATAATGAGATCTGTAATTGTCATAAACTTTATGCTCTACATATCTCCTCTGCATATATTTTGGTTACTTGACAAAGAATAACTAAATGTAACCACTGTAAACTCTCTAAACATTAATAATATGATGTGCAAGCATACCTTCTAGTTTCTCCTCAGGCACACTGCTAGTGCTGTTTTCACTTTCCACTGTTGTATCAGGTTCTACTTTAGACTCAGAGTCATTCATCGCTGTTTGTCTCGCTTGTGGAAATCCAGAAGTGGTCATACCTTGAAGTGAACTTGTAACTATTAAAGGTAAAAATAGAACAAAATTAATATCAGCAGTAATTCACCTAATCATGAAAAATATTTTTTGATTTATGCCATGTTGCAGGCAAAATAGCTCAACCATAAATGAAAAATATGCAATTAATTGCACCAAAAAAATTAATACTTGACATCTGACATAAAAAAAATTCGTACATTGTCCTATTTAGAGACACGTAACAATGTAAGCAGAGCTATAAAGCAATTAAATGTATCCACTGTAAACTCTCTAAACATTAATAATATAATGTTCTTGTTTCTCCTCAGGTTTATTGCTATTCTCAATTTTAACTGTTGTATTAGGGTGTCCCCTTGACTTATAACTTTTAAAAGGTAAAAAAATAAAAAAATAAATAAAACAAATAGCAGCAATAATTTACCCAATCTAGAAATGAGATCCAAAAATGTACCAAAAATATTTAATATGCCATTTTCAGGCAAAATAGCTTACTTTGTCTCAACAACACATGAAAACTGTGCAACTAATATTGCACAAAATATAAATGACTTAATTATAAAATGTAAATAAAAAATACTTGACCTCTGACATAAATAATTCTTACATTTTCCTGTTTAGTGGTACGTAACAGAATGTAAAACTAAATGTAACCACTGTAAACTCCCTAAACAGTATAATTATGATGTGCAAGCATACCTTTTTGTTGCTCCACAGGTTCACTGCTATTCTCACTTGTTGTATCAGGGACTTGGTTAGTATCTGGGTCATTCGTGTGAGTGGATTGCTTCTGGATCTTCTCCTCTGTGTGTCAGACAAGGAAAATATATAGTGTTGTGTGTAATAACTGAATGTAAACAGTGCTGTAAAGCATTACAACAAATAATAAATCTGTAATTAATTAGGGCTGCTCAATTACAACAAAAATCATAATCATGATTATTTTGTGAAGCTGCACCACTGTATCATTGCAAAGTCCAATGGTTGAAAGAAAAAAATCTTATTTGAAATTAAAATCTGATTAATCACACAACTAATCTGTAACTGTCATAACTTCATGCACCATATATCTCCTCTGCATATAGTTTTTTGTTACATGACAAAGAATATCTAAATGTAGCCACTGTAAACTCTCTAAACGTTAATAATATGATGTGCACGTTCACTGCTATTCTTAATTTCCGCTGTTGTATCAGGTTCTAGGTTAGATTTAGGGTCATTTCTGTGACTGGATTGCTCCTGGATTGTTTCCTCTGTGTGTCAGACAATGAAAAGATATAGTGTTGTGTGTCAGTAATGGTCATAAACTTTCACTTAATGGCACACTTATGTGGTCTTTGTATATTTTTGTTACAAGAAAAATAAAGATGATATATAGTGCTGTAAATTCGCTCTGTTACACATCATTGAAATTATGTGCTGTAAAAATACCAACTCACTTTCATCCTCTGGCTGAATTGCTGTTTGGCTCTCTAGTGGAAGTCCAGAAGTGGTCACATCTTGAAGGGCACTTATAACTTTTAAAGGTAAAAAATAAATAAATGGCAGCAATAATTCACCTAATCTAGAAATGAGATCCAAAAATGTACAAAAAATATTTAATATGCCATTTTCAGGCAAAATAGCTTACTTTGTCTCAACAACACATGAAAACTGTGCAACTAATATTGCACAAAATATAAATGACTTAATTATAAAACTTAAATAAAAAATACTTGACCTCTGACATAAATAATTCTTACATTTTCCTGTTTAGTGGCACGTAACAGAATGTAAACAGAGCTATAAAGCATAAAGTAACTAAATGCAACCACTGTAAACTCCCTAAACAGTATGAACTTGATGTGCAAGCATACCTTTTTGTTGCTCCACAGGTTCACTGCTATTCTCACTTGTTGCATCAGGTTCTGGATTTGAAATTAAAATCTGATTAATTGCACAGCTGATCTTTAACAGTCATAACTTCATGCACCATATATCTCCTCTGCATACAGTTTTTTGTTACATGACAAAGAATATCTAAATGTAACCACTGTAAACTCTCTAAACATTAATAATATTATGTGCACGTTCACTTCTATTCTTCATTTCCACTGTTGTATCAGGTTCTAGGTTAGATTTAGGGTCATTTCTATGACTGGATTGTTCCTGGATTGTTTCCTCTGATAATAATTCACCTAATCTAGAGATGAGATCCAAAAATGTACCAAAAATATTTTATATGCCATTTTCAGGCGAAATAGCTTACTTTGTCTCAACAACACATGAAAACTGTGCAACTAATATTGCACAAAATATAAATGACTTAATTATAAAACTTAAATAAAAAATACTTGACCTCTGACATAAATAATTCTTACATTTTCCTGTTTAGTGGCACGTAACAGAATGTAAACAGAGCTATAAAGCATAAAGTAACTAAATGTAACCACTGTAAACTCCCTAAACAGTATGAATATGATGTGCAAGCATACCTTTTTGTTGCTCCACAGGTTCACTGCTATTCTCACTTGTTGCATCAGGTTCTGGATTAGACTTTGGGTCATTCGTGTCAGTGGATTGCTCCTGGATCTTCCCCTCTGTGTGTCAGACAAGGAAAATATATAGTGTTGTGTGTAATAACTTAATGTAAACAGTGCTGTAAAGCATTACAACAAATAATAAATCTGTAATTATGGCTGCTCGATTACAGCAAAAATCATTGCTCCTGGATAGCCTCTGTGTTTTAGACAAAGAAAAGTACACAGAGTTTAAACACCAGTATAAGCTTTCTCTCAGGACCACTTTTGTCAAAGTTTACTGACAATTAGCATACAGTTTGGACTTTATGGTTCTGTTCTGAGCAAGAACTCCCTGCCCATCCATGCAGTCTGGCATGGATAAGAGCACAGCTATATGTCTGATTTGCAACAAAAAATTTAATCTGTAATTATCCTAAATATCATATTCATACATTTTCATTCAAACTGACTAAATGTAGCTGATCTGTAACACATCAATAATATAATGTGAAATTAGACACCAAAATGTAATTTCTACAATATGGCATACTACATGAGAAAAGTCTTTCCATAATACTTCAATATGACCTGAGAAAATAGGTAATTATCTTATGTTCTTTGATCTTCTCTATTTACATATCTATTAACATACCCTTTATACTGTCATCCATGTACTGCTTAGTGTCAATTTCTTCTGTTTTCTCTGTGTCAGACAAATAATCACTTCATTATATATTGTTTGCATTTACTACATTCCTATAACCATTTTAACAAACATTATTTCTATCATGAAATCATAAAAAAAAACTTTAAATGTGTCTTTATGCTACACTTACCATTTTCCTTACTTAGAGAACTACTAAATTTGTCAGGTGGTAATTCTGCATCTGAAAAGATGAAAAGACATGTTTTCTATTGTTCCCGTTGTTGTTTTTTCATGGGCTGGTCTGTTTTGAGATTTTGTACTTTTTTGCTTCCATGTGTTTGTTACTTGTGGGAAAAAAAAAAAACTCTAAGATGCAAGTTGTTTGGTTATGACACTCAATCTAGATGTGAGTCACAGTACATATCATTCAAAGCATTTCTCATGCGCTGCGCCAGTAGCACTAACATTCACTAAGCTTTTCAGTTTTATTACTACCTATATTCCGAAGGTTTGTTCATATATAATTTATAATTTATATATCATTATTGCTTTTGCCAGTATTTTTTGATTTATGGAGTGAAAAAAGATCCACAATCCCCAATGTAATAAAAGTCAACAAAATAAAAGAGTAATTTTGAACCTGGCTTTATCCAATGTTCAAATATAGGTCCTGAAAACGTATGCAAATTAGTCTATAATAAGATAATGCCTCATTTGCATGTAACATTTCAAGTACATTTTATATATTTACCACTGTTGCCTTTGTTTGCCATTGCTCTTGCACAAATGGGACCTGAAAGTAGAAACAACAGTACATTAACAAACATGTAAACCACAAATGCCCCGGTAACACGAAAATATAGTAATATTTAAACAGTAAACGAAGGAAGAGCATTATAACCTGCAATACAGCTAACGCGGCTGCTAAAAAAAAGCAATGTTGACACGTAGAACAAATACCTCTGAAATCTTCCAACGTTAGTCTAAAAAAAAACATACTTACCTAGCTGTCACCAATCAAAGATAATATTTTGGATTTTGCCCTGTCTGACAAGTCACACTTCCTAATACATACGACCGTGCTACTGTTCTTCCGGGTGGTGCTAGGAACTGTGTGATTTTGTCATTTTGTTTCCCTCGGATGTTTTTTGAAGCGGGACCACATGCAAAGGCGAGAAACGTGCAAAACTATAATAATAATTATTATAATAATTATAATACTTTTTGATATTATTAGTATTATTTTAAAAGGTAGTATCAATGTTACAAATACAAATAATAAATGACCGAAATATGTACACCCAAATTATTACTAACTTTAAATTTAAATGAACAAATCATACAGGACTTAATAAAACCACTAATTTCCATTACTTACTGGCCTTTTTTTATTCTTAATCAGTCTTAAGCCACGAAAAACTACTCAACTTAAAACATATTTAGAAGAGATTGGATCTACATACATTTTATGTACAAATAATTCTTCCAAAGTAAATATGCAATTTACAGTAAAGTTTACAATCTAATTTTCTTAATTACCAATGAGCCCCCTCAGCAAAAGGTATAATTCACTCCATACAGTCCAATCCAAAAATGTTATATTAATTTTTTTGTAAAATTATAGATATATAGGTACATATAAATATATTATTTTTTATTTATTTATCTTTTTTGGTACATTTGTTTGTCCATGGCTTGTTCATAACCTTACAGGAAACAATTTGTCTCAATTTTTCTTTGGAGAATCTCGTCTGTGTCAAAAGTACCTTTGTAGAGACTGACAATTTCTGAGACCAATCGATTTTTCTAAAACAAAAACAAAAAAAGGAATCAACATTCAGAGTACTATGAACATTCCCACTAATGTTTCTCATTTCAAATGCATATATTATGCATACATATTGCAGCAATCTAGTAGAATGCAAACTGATTCAAGTGCCATTGTTTTCATTTTAACTTAATTTAAAATAAATAGAATTTAAAATAATTTATAGAACACACAGATATTATTACACATCTAAAGCATTCATGTTTTTGCTTACAATAGCCCCATCATTGTCTGTAAAGACAAATAAAAACATCTGACAACACAGATAAATTTCAAAAAAGTGAAATAAGAGTACAGACAATTTTTGGCTCAAGGTACTTTTATTCAAAATACTACTTGTCAAACTTGTCAACCACCAGTCTAATACAAATTCTTCATGACGCCAAGTATTGTGAGGAACCCAAACAAGTCTAACACCAGCCGATTATAATAAATTTGTGACACATATCTCTAATAGATGGCACTTGCTTTTAATGAGCTAGTGAGCATTTTGAACTGAACAAATGTGTGAACAGATCACACTGTTAAACATATCTTGGAAACTGAAAAAAATGATCTAGTCAACTGTTAAGTCTGTTCTAGTGTTCTTATATGTTAGTAATATACCAACACAATTTGGAAGTCTGAGACCAACATATGGACTGTCAACAACAGTGTAGGGCTTGTCTGCAGCTCAAGTAAAGGACTGTTAGTTATAAAATGTATTTTTAACATGTTACACTGCAAACTTCATTGGTAGAGCTATAGATCTGAGAACTTGAAAAATCATATTGCTGTCAGGAATGTTGGTGGTTAACCACACAATTGTCTAAAAGTAGTCTTCCACATCTCCCATTTCCACCACAACAGTCTTGAGCTGAGAGTAGTACTCAATGGTCACTTGTCCATTCTCCCTTCCAAACCCTAAAAGAAGAGGATAATAATATGTTAGATCTCTCTAGTTTTATGAAATACACTTATGTTTACCAAAACACTTAGCAGAATAGATTTAGGTTTGTTTTTCCTGTATAGGACACCATCAATGATCACCCATGAAACGATAAGTTTGGAGTACCTGACATCTTGTAGCCTCCAAACGGAACTTCCACAGGGCCAACATTGTAGTTGTTGATGTAGCACGTTCCTGCCTGAAGGTTTTCAGCAACCCTGTGGGCACGAGCTATATCCCTATAAAAGAAGAAAAAAAAAAAGCACAGGAGAATGTTAAATCTAATATTAGAATATTATTCACAGAAATTAATCATTCAATATTATTATTCTTTGTAGATAACTGATTTGGTTACATGAAAATGAAATGATAGTAATTCCTACAAAATGATTTAATAATCATTAGTATAAGTCCTGGTTTACATTATATTATATTATATTATATTAAGGGATGTGAAGATTCTCCATGTATAAACTCACTATGCAATATGATTCACGATACTGGTTTCAAGATACGATTCTCACTTTTTTTTTAAATTATAAGTTAAAAGGTGTCCTTTTATTATTTCACAGACACAATACTGCAAATTCTTTGTGAAATTAAAATATGTTAAATAACAAAACTAAACTACAACTTTAAAACAAATCCCAAGATCAAATAAATAATAAAAATATTTAAAAAAAAAAAAAATCTCTTCATATAAACAAACTAAGGATCTTTTCATTTAAAATTAGAGGCAACCACTTCATTTTAATCATGATTCAAACAAAGATGCTGCATACATGCAGCATGTGCAGTTTTTGATTTGAATTAGATTAAGCAAAGCAGAATGGTCTGACTTTAATTTTGTAAAACCATACAACATAAAATATATCTGCACGAAACAAAAAGAGCACATAAGCTGCATGAGAATGTAATTCACTCTCTGACAGCAGGTTTACATATTCAGGAAATTACAGTGGCTGTAGCATTTCTGTCCTAAAGAAACTGCCAAATATTCAAGATTAAGTGGACCTTTGAATTAAATGTTTAGTCAATATTAAAAAAGGATTTGATTGCGCTGTAAAGTGTAAAAACAATCGTAAGGCCATTGGCGCCCTCTGCAGTCATTTGATATAATGCATAATGTACCTTGGTTCTATTGTTAATAATACATTATGTATTTTCAGTCTTGTTCAATAAAACCATATAATTACTACCTTTTGATACTTTATTTGAACTAATTATTTTTGCCTCATTGCTATTGTATATGTATTTTAAGTCATTTTAAAGACTATTACTTGCTTAGGTCTATTTTTATTACCTCAAAAATGATCTGATTACTCAATTAATCATTAGAATAATTGGCTTGATTACCAAAATAATCTTTAGTGACAGCCCTATGTTATGTTATGTGTATGGTGGAGTCACCTGGTGAAGACTCCAGATGCCAATCCAAAGGTTGTGTTGTTGGCTCTTTGAAGAACTTCCTCCTCTGTGTCAAAAGGCAGAACAGACATCACAGGGCCAAAGATCTCTTCCTTCACACACGTCATATCATCTCTGCAGTTATCTGTGTGTGTGTATCGTAGTGAAGTAAAAGTAAGTACAGAAAAACATGGCTCTGAATCAAGCTGATTAAGCTTTCATTAAGTAACAAATTTTAATATGAAGGTAATAATATGACTTTCTCACCCAGCACACATGGGGATACAAAGTATCCATCTTTCAGTTTGGGATCACTGGGAACAAATTGTTCTCCTCCACATAAAACCTTTGCACCCTTAAACAATGATAAACCACATGAATAATATTTAAACAAACAGTGGAATAAAGTAGTTCTAGTTGTGATAAAAAGAGAAGATTAAAATGTAGGATAGGGACTTGGTTTAATGCATCAGTTGTGGACTGGACTATGAGATGTGGGTCTTACACAAAAAACAAATGCAATCATCCAGTCTTGTGGAGGTGAGGGTGGTTTAGGCAGATGAAATTATTGGATAAGTCTGGCATGTGTGACCAGAGAGAATTCTGTCATTTTTAATTAAACATAAAAATGTGTAAAAACATATACCGACAAATCATTCACAATTAGATCTATACCATGCATTTACAAAATAAATTAGTTTCATGTTCACTTTAAATCACTGTACTGCAGTACCTGTTCTTTTGCTTGCTTGATGAAGCCCAGCACTTTTTCCATGTGGGGTTTACTGATGAGGGCACCCATGCGTGTCCCTTCGCACAAGGGATCCCCAACAGCGATGGCCTTGGTCCTCTTCACCACTGCCTCCAAGAACTGTGGCATGATCTCCCTCTGCACAAACACCCGTGTTCCATTGCAGCACACCTGGGAAAAAAAAATAAAAATCAGTTGCAATGCTGTCATCCTTTGCAAGTTTGGTTTATTTATACAGAAGCTACGTCTTCTAGAAATGTGTTCAAATGGTCCCTACAGAAGGCTGAGGATTGAGTCCCAACTAAATTATCTAAAAGCATCTAGGAAAGCCAGTGATATGCAGTGCACTCACTTACATTGACAGCAAAAAACAGAAACACTTTGAAAACGCAAATAAACAAATGAACAAATGGCTTTCTGTAAAAAGTGTGTGGCTGAAAAAGATTTTTTACATACCTCTCCCTGGGTCAGGAAGTTGGCCATGAGGGCCCCTTTGATCGCATTCTCCAGTTCACAGTCCTTAAAGATGATCAGTGGTGACTTTCCTCCAAGCTCCAGAGTCACCTGCTTCACACCTTTGGCTGCCATTTCCATAACCTGAAATGGCACCATATCAAATCAAAAATACATTTTAAAAACATTTGCATACCTTCCAACTATATCTATTTGAATTAAAATCTAATTTATTCCTGTGATCAAAGCTGAATTTTCAGCACTATTACTCCAGTATTCAGTGTCAAATAATCTTTCAGAAATCATTCTAATATACTGATTTATTATCACTGCTGGAAACAGTAATATTTTTTGGAACCTGTGATACTTTTTTTTCAGGATTCTTTGAAGAATAACGAGTTTAAAAGAACAGTATTTATTTGAAAACAGAAATCTACTGTTCAAAAGTTTGGGGTCAGCAAATTTTTTTTTCAGCAAAGATATATTAAATTGATAAAAAGTGCTAGCAAAGACATATTGCTACAAAAGATTTCTAATTTGAATAAAAGCTGTTCTTTTTTAGTTTAACTTTTTATTCATCAAAGAATCCTGAAAAAAGTATTACAGGTTTCAAAAACATTTGGCAGCACAGCTGTCCAACATTGAAAATTCTGATGATAAATCAGAATTTTAGAATGATTTCTGAAGGATCATGGGACACTTAAGACTGGAATAATGCCTGATGAAAATTCAGCTTTGCATCACAGAAATAAATTATATTTTAAAGTATATTAAAATAGAAACCATTATTTTATATTATAATAACATTTTGCAATATTACTGTTGTAAATGCAGCCTTGAAGAGCAAAGAGACTTTTAAAAACATTTAAGTTACAAGTCTTACAGATCACAATTTTTTGAACGGCAATGTAGAACTTGCTAGTATGTAAAAAAAAAATAATACACTTACATACCAGCAAGTATTTAAATTTATATATATATATATATATATATATATATTATATATATATATATATATATACACACATATACATATATATATATATATATATATACATATACATATAATCTATATAAGTCTATGGAAAGTCCCCACAATTCACAAAAACAAACGTGTGTGTGTGCTTTTTTTTTTATATAATATATATAAAATTTTAATATATATATATATATATATATATATATATATAATAATATATAATAATAATAATAATAATAATAATAATAATAATAATAATAATAATAATAATAATAATAATATATATATATATATATATATATATATATATATATATATTATTATATATATTATTATATATTATATTAAAATTTTATATATATTATATAAAAAAAAAAAAGCACACACACACACACACACACGTTTTTTTTTGTGAATTGTGGGGACTTTCCATAGACTTCTATAGATTTTATACTGACCAAACGATATTGTCTATCCCCTAACCCAACCCTAACCCTAAACCTAGTCCTCACAGAAAACATGTTTGTATCATTACACTCTCAGATAAACATCATTTGCTATTTTTAATCATTTTTTAACATTGTGGGGATCGCAGGCCGGTTTTACTACAGGCCGGGACATTTGGTCCCCACAATGTAGCAAAAACAAGTACACACACACACACACACACACACACACACACACAAGAAACACAATTTCAATAATCATAACTACAGCAGTAATACTGGAAAAATCTTAGTGTATATCGGTTGGGGCTTTGAAAATGGTTTTGAACAATGCTCAGGCCTTTGGGCCAAAAAGGATGAGAACTACTGCATTACTGCAGCATAATGAGTGAGGATGTGGGTTTAAAATGTTTATCTTTAGAACTAACATTGCACTAATGCTACTTATTTTCTTTGGATTATTTTGCTTTCATGTTATACCTTCTTTCCGGTGGGAACACTGCCAGTGAAGGACACTTTGGCCACCATGGGATGGTGACACAGCAGTCCTCCAGTCTCGGCTCCTCCTTGTACCACATTAAAGAGTCCATCTGGGACACCTGCCTCTTTGTAGATCTCTGCCAAAATGACTGCTGTCACTGGGGTCATGGGAGATGGTTTAAACACTATAGCATTGCCTAAGAGGAGAAGATGTTTTAATGAGGACATGGGGGGAACAAGGAAAGAATGGAGCACCAAAATCTACATAAAGCTGTCTTCTCATACCACAGGCCATAGCTGGGGCTGACTTCCAACAAGCTATCTGGAATGGGTAGTTCCAAGCTCCAATGCCAACACACACTCCCAGTGGCTCCCTTCTGGTATAGGCAAAAGATCCTCCTGGAAGCTGTATATGCTGGCCTGAGTATATAAAAAACATTCTTGGATATGATGTATAAATATTCCCTTTTTTGCAATGTCAAGTTGATTAACCAGTATCCAAGCCTACCTGACAAAGTGGGGGCAATGCCAGCATAGTACTCAATCGTTTGCCAAGAAACATCAATATCCACCTGAGCCTCAGTGATTGATTTGCCATTGTTGGCAACTTCTGCTCTTGCAATTTCATCTCTACGCTCCTGCAAGCAAGAATAGCAGTTTGCTAACTGGTAGAATCCAACTAATAATCAATATCTTGACATCATTTCTTTGTAGAATCATAGGTAATGTAGTTTTAGACCAGGAATTTTACTGTTGAACATTATTTAAAATACAAGTTCGGCATTTACCACTGATCAGCAACTTGAAGAAGCAACGCTATACATTACATGCATTTACCCTAATAATTCTGGCAGCCTCCAGCATGATCCGGGCCCTCTCCATTCCTGATAATTTGCTCCATTTTAGGTATGCAGAATGAGCACTTTTTATGGCCGCATCTACCTCCTCCTCTCCGCAGGGAATCATATCACATAGCACACGACCTGGCAACAGAACACAAGGTGAAGTACATGCATTTAACACGTTTCTGCAAGGGCCGTTTGTGAGCACATTTTTTTGATCGGTTTCTACATTAAATTAAAAAAGTTCTGGATTTTCAGATTTACACTTAACATACTTGTTTCCAAGTATTGTTCCTATAACTGACTATTGAGGTGTGAGGTAACAGACTGCACGAGTAATTATAGTTAATCAATAACTCAGTGCGCAGTCTGTAAAACTAGGACACTGAATCATAATTAAATTCCAATTCCCACCGCCCAGACAATTGGCAACACATTTGTTGGGTTTTGTTGGATCCAGTGTGTTACCCGTATGCGTCTGTTGCTGTTGGTCAGAGTTTGTTTTTACATGAACATGTTTAGTCAGCATTTGTTGGTGTCTGTTGTTAACTTTTATAAATGTTCAATGTCAAATGCTGAAACATTAATTCATGCGTTTATGACCTCAAGATTAGATTATTGTAATGCTTTATTGGGTGGTTGTTCTGCTCGCTTAATAAACAAACTCCAGCTGGTCCAAAATGCAGCAGCTAGAGTTCTTACTAGAACCAAAAAGTATGATCATATTAGCCCGGTTCTGTCAACACTGCACTGGCTCCCTATTAAACATCGTATAGATTTTAAAATCTTGCTAATTACTTATAAAGCCCTGAATGGTTTAACTCCTCAGTACCTGAGCGAGCTCTTATCGCATTATAGTCCCTCACGTCCGCTGCGTTCTCAAAACTCTGGCAATTTGATAATACCTAAAATATCCAAATCAACTGCGGGTGGCAGATTTAGCACCCAAACTTTGGAACAATCTACCCAACACTGTTCGGGACGCAGACACACTCCGTCAGTTTAAATCTAGATTAAAGACCCATCTCTTTAACCTTGCTTACACATAACACATTAACACATTTCTATAATTCAAATCCGTTAAAGGATTGTTAGGCTGCACTAATTAGGTCAACCGGAACCGGGAACACTTCCCATAACACCCGATGTACTCAGTGCATCTTCAGAAGAATGGCATCTACGCTAATATTAGTCTGTTTTTTTCTTATTCCGAGGTCACATCAACCACCAGATCCAGTCCGTATCCAGATCAGATGGTCATTGCAGTCCTCCGGATCCAGTCCGAACCCAGCCCAGATGGTGGATCAGCACCTAGAGACGACCTCTACAGCACTGAATGTCAGCGGAGACCACATCGACTAGATGAGCCCCAGAGACGGATCCCCAGTAAAGACCTCGTCACCTAGACGGCTGTTGGCACAGGACCACGGGACCTGGTGAGTCCTCTGTGTCTGGCCAGAGGAGAACCAGCCCTCCAACTGAGCCTGGTTTCTCCCAAGGTTTTTTTCTCCATTTGTCACCAATGGAGTTTTCGTTCCTTGCCGCTGTCGCCTCTGGCTTGCTTAGTTGGGGACACTTTATCTTCACACAATATTGTATTTTATTTTGTTGTATTTGATTAACTACCTTTATCTGAAAATTGAGTGTTTACTGTTGCCCTTTGCATTGTTGATGTACTATTTCCCATTTAATACTGTACAGCCGCCTCGTCACAATTCTGTATTGTTAAAGGCGGTATATAAATAATGGTGATTTGATTTGATTTGAAATGTGATTGTTCTTTCACAAAACCAGTTTTAAGCAGCACAGGTATGTTTGTAGCAATAGCCAAAAATACATTGTATGGGTCAAAATGATTAGGCTAGGATATTAAGTAAAGATCATGTTCCATGAAGATATTTCTTAAATTTCCTACCATAAATATATGAAGAGTTCAGATGCAAAAACCTCTAAATCCATCTGACGTATTTCTTTAAAATTAGCATTTCTTTCTGGCTACTTTGTATAGGTTTCTATGCAAGTACTGGTACTTCTGATTGGGCTGAGGCTGGAATTTAGCGAGTTTAAAGTAAAAGTATTTGATGGATGTATAATGTGTCAGAAGCATTCACTCAGTATTATCTCATTTTTTACCGAGATGGCTTTTAGATGCTTTTGCATCTTAACTCTTCATATACAAATTTCTATGCATTGCTAAGAACTTAATTTGGACAACTTTAAAGGCGATTTTGTCACTATTTTGATTTTTTTGCACCCTCAGATTTTCAAATAGTTGTATCTCGGTCAAATATTGTACTATCCTAACAAACCACACATCAGTGGAAAAAAAAAATGTGCAAAATGGTTTTACTGGTTTTAATGGGACTTGTATTGGTTTTGATAGAAACTGTAATGGACCATGTAGGTTTCCTACTGTAATTGGTTGCCTTCTATTGGCGTCTTGTTAAAAACCACTAAATCCTAATGGAATATGCCCCAAAACAACATTTTTAATGGTTTTAATGGTTAAAAGTTGATAGTTTGCAATGTATTTGTAGTAGAAACCATTAGAATTTCTGGCAGATCAATGTGCTCCTTTTCTCTAAAGTACAGTATAGTAGGAGGAATTGTGGAATACTGTATGAAATGACAAACAAAATGTAGGCTGTATGACGACGTTAAGTTAACTGTGACAAGATGACTGACAGGCAGTTTAAGGTGACAGTAAATGCGTAAATAGGCGACAAAGCCAACAGGTACTATGTCTCAATATTTGCCTACTCTTCTGCTACACATTAAAAAGTACACATTTTCCTCAGTTTACATATTTTTAGAGCATAATAAGCGAATTAAGATGATTTCGTACACTATACTGACACCTATTGGACTGGGTGCCTCAATGCCACCAACTGCTCCTGCTTTACACCAAGTTTATTTGTGTCATGTTTCTTTTTACCTATACTGTTGACATCTGCGTATCGTAATATGCCACCAGTATGCATATTATGTTCATTTTTATATATTTGATCAGCTTAATCCTATTTTTCCATGTTTATGCGTAATATAAAATGAACATTGTTTTTATTACAGCTGTCTGGCTGATCATATGATCAGATCAAAACGGAAATGAACATGAGATGGAAAACCACAACAACAAAAAAATTAGCAGGGAACCTAAAAGCAATTTGTTACAGTTAAAAAAGTCATACCAGTTGCAGGTTCGTATACAGGTTCAGAGTTCTTTGTGTCCTTCGGCTTCACTCTCGCTCCTCCCCAGAAATTCAGGGGCTCCTTCACCACCAAAGTACCCGTGGAGACGTTCTGGAACTCGGGCAGCGACAAAAGCGGTTTCTGAGCCATTCTGGTCTGGACGGGAACCATGTAAATGCTCGGTCATTGTCAATAGTTGTTAGCAATATGTTTTTGTTTCTAACCACGCATGCAAGTGGTTGGGGACATCAGTGTCAGCATTAATCGACAACGTGCAATGCTTGTGCAGAGTGTAGAACGTTAAAGTTTTATACATGCACAGACTTCGAATAATAAGTGATTCGTAGTGCAGTTCGGCTAATGAACTCGTGTCACTGCCACAACGAGGAAACGCCCCATTACGGGTCACTGAAACAACAAGAACGCTTCGCTGCGTGAACATTAACTAACATGAATGGAGCACTGACTGATCAAGTTTATGCATTGTACAACGATAGCGGAATGTTAACAGAAATGCATGCAATGCACTAAAAAGTTATGAAATGCATGTTCCTTACCTTTTCAACACAAACTGTTTACTGCACAGAAGTAGATCGATCGCCTTCTGTGGTCGTGGAGCGAAAGGAGGACGTCTCAACAATTTTTTCGACTTTTAAGCATATGGTTGCTCAAGCTTACCCCGTGATGTAATTATATAAAGGGTTGGTGGGATGGTTTAGCAATGTTACCTTAAGCACCGCCTTTAGACCACATTTTTTATGGTTTAAACACATTTTGGCCAAAGGCGAGTATTGCGCAAAACATCTAGATATGCGTCTCTCTTTTGATGTGCATGATTCTAGACTCGGACCACTGTTATATAACCACGCATAGTAACAATATCAGCTCTTTCCAGTATTAAAGAGAACTTAACTGGGACATAACCATTATAACTAGGGAGGACGTGTCTTCTCAACTTAATAAATTACTTTTTTTGTTCCTGTAGCACACAACTCTTCTGTTCTCCTGGGTCTCCCCCTCTCTCACTAGTTATCTACTCGTCAGCATATTTATACTAAATTTGGCAATGAATTGTTGAATGTCAATTTTATAGCATATATAAAATGTATGCTCTTTGCGTACTTACGTAACCAAGCAGCCATCCAGACATTATTACTGCTAGATTAACCATATTACAAAAAACTGTATTACAAAAAGTTTATCCTGTGGGAGAAAATTTCAGCACAATTGCAGAAGACAAAAACTTTACTCTGAATTACAAAATAATGACTCTGGTCTACACCTAATTATGCATGCCAAATTATTAGTATTTTTTTAATACAAAATAGTCACTCTGGGCTACGCCTTATTATGCATGCCATTTTTTTTTTTTTTTTTTTTTTAAAGAAGAATTGTAAAACTCCATTCTTAGTAATTTATTTAAACCTTGTGCGAATGCAATTTTAACATTAAATAATCATCATAATCAAATTACATAGGAACAAATGCACACAAGTTTAGGTCTAAACTCACAAAATCCTTTATTTAACTTAAATAAAACATTTACATAGACACTCCCCCCCAAAAAAGAACCCACGGGTCAAACTATTCTCTCACATTCTAAATGAATGTTATATTAATTAATATTGCTTGCAGGTAATCATAAAATTATAACAGTTACAACAAAGAATCATTGCAGCCTTTTGAGCAACAGAAGGGTTTACAGAAATGCTTCAGACTGATTTTACATTCATAACCATCTTTGCTCACAGAACATTTTCTGTTAGAAATGTGACTACATATAAGTTATAAATTTACCTGATTAAAAAAAACAACAATAAACAAAAAAGACACAAGGTAGATGACTTCTGTGATCATCACAGGTATCGGTAGCTGCACAACTTGACTATCTCTCACTTGAGTGCTGTTCACACAATGCTCAGCTGAGTGTTTGATCTTTTGATGCAGGAATCCCACAGTCTACAAATGTTCATGAAAACTTGGCAGCTTGTGGAGGAGGTCCTAAAAACCCTCCAGCCTGTTTGGTGGCGGCACGGGAGGGGGCGAGACCCAACATCTTCTGGATATTCTGAAATAACACAAATATTTAGTGAAAAAGGTTAGGGCATGGATTACATAAATGAACCGTGTCAAAGCCTAAACTCCTCCCTCAAAACTGCCACTGTATTATTGCACTTGAGCCACAGAAGTACAGCAGAATTATTATATATATAAAAATAGATAAACATTACCTGTCGAATTGACATGGTGCACAGGATGTAGAGGAAGATGAAGGAACAGTCGGTGTAATCTTCACCAAGGAGGTTGCGGTGTGAGAGGCCTTGGATATATGACAACGGGACGAATGGAAGTTTGGCCACAACACGACCATCAAAACTGAAATGGAAAATGATTATAGCTTAAGATATTGAATATTTATAATAAAGCATCTCTGAGATAATGGACTGAATGGTTCTACATACATGGAATTGAACATGCCCATCAAAGCAGTGAAGCAAAAGCCAATGGCAAACATCGATTTCATCCGGACCTGCCATTAAAATATTGTTAATACAATGCCAAAACAAAGTATAACACTTGTTAGACAACTGACCACATTAAGAGAAGTTCACTTCCAGAACTAAAATTTACAGATAATGTACTCACCCCCTTGTCATCCAAGATGTTCAAGTCTTTCTTTCTTCAGTCGTAAAGAAATTATGTTTTTTGAGGAAAAGCATTTCAACATTTTTCTCCATATTCGAGTTTGAACTTCCAAAATGCAGTTTAAATGCAGCTGAAAACGATCTCAAATGCAGTTGTAAACGGTCCCAGCCGAGGAAGAATGGTCTTATCTAGCGAAACGATTGGTTATTTTCATTTTTAAAAAATACAATTCAAATACTTTTTAATCTCAAACGCTTGTCTTGTCTTGCTCTGCCTCAACTCTGTGTATTCTGGCTCAAGATGGTTAGGGTATGTCAAAAAACTCCAATGGTATTTTCTCCCTCAACTTCAAAAATCATTTCAAAATCATCCTTCATCGCTGCTGAAATTCCAACCCAGTCTTGCAAAGTGAACATGCAAAGAAGATCAAACACCCTTAACAAAAAAAAGAGGTAAAACAGCGATATAGGGCGTTTTGAAATTAAGGGAGAACATGAGATGGGAGTTTTTCAACATACCCTAACTGTCATGAACCAGTTAAAAAAACAGAGTCCAGGCAGAGTAAGACAAGACGAGTGCTAAAAATGAAAAGGAATTGTAAATTAACCGATCGTTTTGCTGGATAAGACCCTTCTTCCTCAGCTGGGCTCGTTTGAAGCCACATTTAAACTTCATTTTGGAAGTTCAAATTTGGGGCACCATAGAAGTCCACTACATGAACAAAAATGCTGAAATGTTTTCCTCAAAAAACATAATTTCTTTACGACTGAAGAAAGAAAGACATGAACATCTTGGATGACAAGGGAGTGAGTACATTATCTGTAAATCTTTGTTCTGGAAGTGGAGTTCTTTAACTAGAAGAAATAACACAAAATAATAAATTATGTGATATAAATTTGAGAACTGCAATAGAAAATATTAGAATACCATTGACAGGTCTCTGTTATTGTTCTTGAGTTTCTCCTCTTGTCTCTCTGTTGAATACATCATTATGGTTACAGTAATTCTCTATTTATGTTGCACAATAATATAATTACATTTGAACTAACTGTTAAAAATAATAACAATAACAAGATTTTTTAAACTAATTGTCAGTAATACTCATTATTTTACTGTTTGTTAATAGTAATAATAATCATCATGATCTACATAAATGGTCATAAACCAAAATAATTGTAATAAACTCACCGATTTTTTTCTTCTGCTGACGTCCAGCTGATTCTGTAATTGTCTCTTTCTTTTTCTCCACTGAAACGTTACAGAATTTTCATCATTGAAAGCATGTATTAAATACATGCAAAGGACAAACAAGCTTCGTTCACGTAACTTACGTTTTTTACTTTGTTTTTCAACCTCGGCCTTTAGTCTCTTGTATTTGTCTGTGCGGTACACCAGAACCCATGTTATTCCTGAGGAAACAGAGCAAGGCAAACTGTTACAACAAGAGCTAAAGCGTTTGTCCTTTATTTGCTGAGCTTAGGACATTTTCCTTGGCATTCGCTATCTGCCTTCTGACATGTAAAACTCAATTTCAAGATAGCGTGCCGTGCAACGTTACATACCTTCCGCTAATAATGCTGTGCAAATAGATATAAACACAATCAGGATCGTATCTGCAAACATTGTGCTCATTTTGGAAAAACGTTTAGGAGACCACTAATACTTGATAATACTTTGGTTGAGGCGCAAGCTCTACTGTAGCAGCGTCAGCATTACTGTGATGATGTCATCAATGTGCGTCCGGCTTCCTCGTGGGTGCTGAATGTGGTTGCGATATGAACTCATAACTCCACATCTCCTGCTAGTGGCAGTGACCCGGTTTTTTCTTTCGGATATGATGACGAATAGGTTAAAAACTATTTAAAAAAAGGTTTTAAATTGCAGTAATGAACATTTGCTTGTGGATTTTTAACTGTTTAAGGATGCGGCTTTTTAAAATGATTTTTAAAAATGATTTAAGATTGCCTTGCAATGTAGGGCACACATTTAATGCATTAATAATTGAACCATTTACTGTTACATGGCAAATTCATATTCAAATCATATCCACCCAAAACAAATTAAGTAATTTTTTTTGTACTGGTGATGATACTTCATATTCATATCATTACGTATTACATTATAGTGTGTTACACTACTAGTCAAAAGTTTTTGAACAGTAAGATTTATAATTTTAAAGAATTGAAAAGAATGATAGAAATTAATACTTTTATTTAGCAAGGATGCTTTAAATTGATTAAAAGTGATGATAAAGACATATATAATGCTACAAGATTTCTATTTCAGATTAATGCTGCACTTCTGAACTTTCTATTCATCTAGGAAACCTGAAAAAAAATCTACTCAGCTGTTTTCAACATAATAATAATAATAATAATAATAATATATGTTTTTGAGCACCAAATCAAAATATTAGAATGATTTCTGAAGGATCATGTGACTGGATTAATGATGCTAAAATTCAGCTTTGAAATCACAGGAATAAATTACAGTTTAAAATATATTCAAATAGAAAGCAGTTATTTTAAATAGTAAAAATATTTAAATGTTTTACTGTTTTTGCTCTACTTTGGATCAAACAAATGCAGGCTTGGAGAGCAGAAGAGACTTCTTTAAAAAGCATTAAAATCTTACTGTTCGAAAACTCTATGTCTGTATATATATTAATAAGTATATTATAAGTATTCCATTTCTTACATTTAATGTATTAAATATTTATTAAAAACACACACACACACATTATACAACACTATTTCATGTATATACACATTTTACAAAAACAACAAAAATTAATTAGATATTTTTACACATGTATAAGAGAGAGAGAGAGAGAGAGAGAGAGATGAATAGATTAAAATGTATATATACATTTATATTTAGAATACATTCGAATTTCAGGTTGGTGTGTCATACTTTTAAACTTCCTCACATAGGGTTTCAGTTTTAGCTCTCTGGAAATGTGTCATAGCTGCGTAGAGAGCTCTACCAATTTCTACTAAATATGTAACAAACAGCACACACAAACGCTCCAAAGGAAAAGCTTCGACACAATTGAAAGGAAGGGGGAGGAGGAGCGCCGCTGCTTGCCGTGGTAAAAGCAAGTCCAGAGCCTCAGTGTGCGCACTGACAGCATGGCAGGAGACAGCGACAGCAAGTTGGACAATCAAGCCGAAAATGAGCATGTTGTCAGGCAACCTTTCCTCATCGGGGTAGCCGGCGGCACTGCCAGCGGCAAGGTTGGCATTCTGCTTTACCTTACATGAATATTAGTTATCGTTTGTTTCTGTGTTTGTCAGAGAGATGAGACGAGCGCACACTGACCGCGTGGCTCATTGTCATGAAATCATCAATGTGCACATTTGTTTTATTCCCCGAGATTCTTTGACATGTCTAATATGACAAGTAAAAATGGACATATGGACTTTTAACATTTAAGGCGGATCTAATTTACGGATTTATTTATTAAATCAAGTTTAATCATTTGGATAAAAAGAAACTAATAAATAGTGATAGTATTTTTAAAAATGTTATACACGTACATTTTAAATATACTAAGGATTTAAGTACGTGTCCCTTAAAAACAAGGATGTTGGTCGTTTTCCAGATATAGACAGCTCCCACACACCGTCGCCATGCACTATGGCGATGATGGTGGACTTACCAACTTATTAATAAGCATTTAATCAATATTAGGATCCTCACCTAAAGCGCTCTAAATCCAGTTTAATTCATTTCCGAAAAGTAACACGATTGTTATGGATCAGGCGCTGTTCTGTCGAGGCAAATTACCATTGTCTTTTGTTGTTAGAAAACAGCATGATACTTGCGCCGGGTAAATCACCACAATCCCTCTGACATTCCATCAGATTTATTAAAATCCCATCAGCTGTCGAACACGCTAATTACAGGTTTACTTTAGCTTGATATTCACCGTGTTGTGAGGAAAGTCTAACTTTGCGGTTATATGTGGATAAAACCTTGTCCGCGCCGGAGGATGTCTTGTGTCTGCTAGGATAACAGTTGTGATACAAGCACAAAGAACGGTCTCTTTGTTTCATGAGCTAACGATGTGTGCTGATACCAGAGAACGAGACAAAAGTTTATACATGTGTGTGTTTAGCACTAAACCTGAATAACTACGGAATTTGGACGACAATACGCAGGAAATGCGGAGCTTTTGTTGGTTAACGTTATTGGGGTCAGCGGCACGGCAGATGTGTCACATCTTACCTCATTTACGTTACGTGCGTAAAGGCGGCGTGCGTGAAGACGCAATGATGCGTCAAGACGGCTCCTTCAGTGAAGCGTGTTTGTTTTTGATTTGCTTTAGTTGTTAGTACAGTATTTACAGATATGTTGGTGTGGTTTATTTAAATTAGGTGAATAAATAGTATGCTGTTAAAAAATAAACGGGAAAGTAAAATGGTACAATAAAAATCGTCAAAGTTAACACGTCATACCTCAATTTTTTTTCAGTATTATTTAAAATATTACATTTTATATTTAAAAACTATATTTTTTTTTATTATTATTTCTATATATAATATTATATACCTTTGTCAGTCAAGGTGTATTATTTGTTGTATTTTGTTTAATATTTAGAATAGCGTTAGTATCGTGTTTGTGCAAGATCATTTATATTTATATTATTTATTACTGGTTATGTTAATATTGGCCATAGTTGGTGGAAAAGCCAATAATGATGAAGTTGAAGTCAGTATGTTGAATGCTGTTGCATTTTATAAGCTGTTTTCTGTACAAGTCTCTGTACATAATTTGTCTGTTCCTTTCCGTTTACTTATCTTGTTTGCTTATGTTGTGACTGCTATTATCTCCCAGCTGTCAGGTGTGCAAGTTTCTCTCTCTACGACATTGCTTGGGAGAAATGTGTTATCTAATTTCTCAGTGAAAATGCTTCGACTAGTCGGTCTCAAACAGTGTGTTATCATTTTATCATTTCTGTGGGCATGTAGACCCTCAATGTTTTGTTTAGTGCTGATATGTTGTGCTCTGACTGTGCTGTTTAAGGACACCAATTTGTTACATCCTGAAACTCCTCAATCAAAACAGATAATTGACTGAAGCAAGTGTTTCCTTTCAATGTTAGATGCAGACAGAAACATTTTGCGTTGATGACATGCATCACAAGTTACAACCCAGCCCACTAAGTGCACTTTAGATAGCAGCTTAGAAAGTTGGGTACACAAAAATATTTTGGAATTAATGAAGGGGATGTTTAGTCGGCAACAGCAGAAGCTGTTTTTTTTTGGCTGTCCTGCAAGGTTAGTTTAGGGGCCAGGCTAGCAGAGATGCCCACCTCACTGCAGATCACTCACTACTGGAGACAATGGTTTCTTCCTCCTTCCTGCTGTAGGTTGTTTGCTCTCTCTCAGCATCCTCCTGATGATTCGAAGGTAAATGATTGCCTTTCTATGCCTGCAGGACTTTTAGCATGGCAGAACAGGATTAGAGATTACTTTGGCTGGATGTTGTTGGATCTTGGCCAGAGACCATTGAAATGTTTGAGCTGTTTTTTTGTCTTCTGCAAGGCAAAGTGGAAAGACATGTAATTATTACATAATATAATATGTTAATTAAAACAAAGTCTCTGGTGGTCAAGCTATGTGATTGGACCTTGTTGAAATGCACTCCAGTTTCTAGCATGCCCTCCGGTATGAATAAATTGGTAACACTCTTCAGTAAGTTAACTAACGAAGTTATCGAAGGTTATTGTAAAGTATTACCAGTAAATCATGCATAATAGTGCTTTACTGTTCATTGTTCAGCATGCTGCTAGTCCATTTGACTTGCACATAAGTTGGTGACTTGGTGTTAGCTAAAAATGTAACATTATATTTAAATATGTGGCTGAGTGTCATCATCATTGTGGTTTAGGGACCTGGCATGTCAAATTGGTGCAACCTGGTGCAGGTATTATAAAAACATTGCTTTTTTTGGCTATTATATGTTATTGTGAGGCAAGTGCACTACCAGTCAAAAGTTTTTGAACAGTAAGATTTTTAATGTTTTTTAAAGAAGTCTCTTCTGCTCACCAAACCTGCATTTATTTGATCCGAAGTACAGTAACATTTTAAAATATTTTTAATATGCCTGCCATTCCCTCAATCCATTTAAGGCATAATCCACAAACAGTCCAAGCTGTCCCAGACCCTGTATAAGAAGCTACATATACACCAAGCATATGTTAAGCAAAAACAGCCAGTGGTCAGCTTCAAGGCCTGTAATATCTTTCAAAACACAATGCATTCTGATGTAAGAGATAAGGAAAATATGCTGTCCTCTGTCACACACAAAATAATCACAGCACAAATACAAGGATTACATGAAGTTTCTGTTGCATATCATTTTGTGAGACATTTACACTACCAGTCAAAAGTTTTTGAACGGTAAGATTTTTAATGTTTTTTTAAAAGAAATCTCTTCTACTCACCAAGCCTGCATTTATTTGATCCGAAGTACAGCAAAAACAGTAACATTTTAAAATATTTTTACTATTTAAAATAACTGTTTGCTATTTGAATATATTTCAAAATGTAATTTATTTGTGTGATCAAAGCTACATTTTTTTGCATCATTAATCCAGTCAAATGGTGCTTCAGAAAACATTCAAATATTCTGATTTGCTGTTCAAAAACATTTATTATTTATTAGGATGTTGAAAACAGCTGATTAGAATTTTTTTTTTCAGGTTTTTTCAATGAATAGAAAATTTAGAAGAACAGCACTTATCTGAAATAGAAGTTTTTTGTAACATTATAAATGTCTTTACCATCACTTTTGATCAAGTTAAAGCATCCTTGCTGAAAAAAAAAGTGTTAATTTCTTTCCTCAAACAAAAAAGCTCCAAGCTTTTGAATGATATAGTGTATAATGTTACAAAAGCTTTTCATTTTAGATAAATGCTGATCTTTGGATCTTTCTATTCATCAAAGAATCCTGAAAAAATATACTCAACTGATTTCCATGCTGATGATAATAATAATAATAATAATAATAATAATAATAATAATAATAATAATAATAATAATAATGATAATAATAATAAATGTTTCTTGAACTACACATTTTCTGAAGGATCATGTGACACTGAAGGATTAATTGGACTGGTAATGTAAATGCAAAATTATTATTTTCTTTATCTCTTACAGAGGACAGCATTATTTTCTTATCTCTTACGTCAGAATGCATTGTGTTTTGAAAGATATTACAGGCCTTGAAGCTGACCACTGGCTGTTTTTGCTTAACATATGCTTGGTGTATATGTAGCTTCTCATACAGGGTTTGGGACAGCTTGGACTGTTTGTGGATTATGCTTTAAATGGATTGAGGGACTGGCAGACAGCATTGCAGCTGGTGAAGGAAAGCTTTGTAAGACATTTAAGCACATACACATAGGTCAGATACAGCAGAGTTCCATCAGACTCTGCAGGATTCAATTGCATATACCTGCACTGCGGCCTGTCTTGTGCTTGCCTCTTTATTGACATGTGGTTGACTCTTAGTATGAGTTCATGATCTGAACTAATCACATGTGGTTTTCCGTGTTGTTTGGAGTTTTTCTCACTGCTCTTTCATAATAGTAGCTTTTTCGCGTTTTCTAGTCTGTTTACATCATATATCAAGTGATAGTAAGTTTATTCAGTTTGTATATGAATCCTTTCTGAATTAAGAATTTATATCATTATTATTAAGTCAGCTTTCTAAGGTACACCATAGACCTTGTGCATTTTAGTCCTTTCTTTTGTGCTTGGATCATCAGGGTGTGTCCCTGTATTGAGCATTGAGGGTTTGGCCCATAAGTATACTGTCACTGGAAAATATATCAGTTTTATGAAGAGAGTTAGTGTACCAGACATTATCAAGCTGCAGGGAGGTGCAGAAAGTCACCGTGTGATCAAACACCTGCTTATTTTTTTTAAAACTGTTTGTGGTTTGTGGGTTCTTTACTACAGGGAGTATCACCTGTGAGTGTGGGTGGGTTGTTCTTGTTCTTTGTTTTGTTTTTTTTTAATAAGAATGTTTATTGTATCTGCTAAACAGGGCGTTTAGGGACTGAAGAGACAGAGAAGACAGTATCTAAGTCCTGTTGTTTGATCACAGAGCCAGTTCTGTTACATAAAGTTCTGTTTATGCCCTGAATGGGGGTGGTGTAATTTTAGTTTTGACTATAATGACTCTTTCTGTCCTTTTTAGTGATGTTTGTATTTAAAGTATGTCATGTTTTTATGCCATTCTTTTTATTTATTTATTAATAAAACACCACTGACATTACTTATAACAGTCATGTATGTCTAAATAGCCTGCTAGTACTGTTCAGCATAAAGCTGTATTCTTGGTTTATCATGAACTGCCTTTTTATTATTTTGTACTGTTCTCTGAGGTCCACTTAAAATGTTATGATTTATACATTAGAAGTAATAGGCTATTTCCTGTCCTGTTTTGACCCCCTCATCAGAACACTCTGTTTGAATAGGTGTGGCGGATTGTAGACTCTGAAGTAAACGCCCACTGCTTCGATTGGCTAACACTTATGCATGTTTGACAGCCTACATCCTTCATAGATGGGCGCTGCTGTGATTTAGGTCAAAAATGCATAAATACTCAGTCCATATCAGATGATACGCAATAGGTGACAACATAATAAAACAGTTACTCAGACTTGTGTGGTGCGACATTACTGTTGGGTACAATATAGTTGGCACAGCATCGTTTTTTAGTTTCAGTCTTTCTGAAAATCCTGCGTTGAATGGTGCATCATTTGTAAATGAATCTGCGGTAAAATGAAGTGAACAAAGGTCTAAGTTCTTTCTGATGTGGTACTTACAGGATGTTCTGAAACTTAGAGGATGTTTTTATAGAACAATGAAGATTTCTCAGTTCATGACTTCAATCAGTAAGTATGTTAGATTAATCCAACTGATTTATTAACAACTTATTTTTTAAAATTTTATAAATGACTTTACAAAAACCTTTTGGGACAAACTAAAAACAAAAAGCACAGAATGCATGTAATGCTTTAAAAGTATGGACTACTAAAATACATCAGTGATAAAACAACCATGAGGGTTTTTTCTAGCATGTAATAAGGTGTATTAGATACTCATTTAAATGTCAGCCTTTTATGAAAATAGGCAATTCAGCTCTGTGTTGCAAAATTTGCTTCCATACATAGAGATGAGGTGCAGTTTAACCTTATAGTGTTCAATGCTGATGTTTAAATTCATTTGGTTCATAATTCAAAAGTGTACAATTAGGTCAGAAGACATTGCGATAAGTATCATGTGAAAACTGAAGTAAATTTTTATGGGTTTTTTCATGTTTTTTTCCCCCATGAAAAACAATTCTGGTCGGCGCCGATAGCCATTGCACTTCGGGTGTTCCATGATCGAATCTAAGTGTTACCAAGTTTAGGGCTACTTTAAAACTATTGCCGCGGGTTGTTTTGATGTCTGCGGGTTGAAGTGACCCCAAGTTCTGCATAAATTAGGGCGCGGCCACTTGAGTGACAGGTGGATTGCCTCTGCTGTCACCACTGTTGCGCTAGGAGGGCGTGGTTTCAGCAACCAGCTCCACCCACGTCCCGCCTTTTTGCCCATTTTCAATTATCCGGGAGTGACGTGCAGTGACGCGATTCCAAGATGGAGACGGCCGACTCCCGCCTACTAAGAGCTTCAAAAATGCTCTTCAGAAACCTACGGGTGACATCACGGACATTACGTCCATATTTTATACAGTATATGGTCCTATCACAATAAAGGCAAAAATGCAAAAAAAAAAAAGAAAAAAAAAAAGAAAGAAAGAAAAACAATTCTGCTGTTTTTTTTATACATGAAAATACGGGGCTATCACTGGCATTGAATTAAGTTGCAACTTTGCATTGCTCATTATCATAAAAAAAATTATATATTCGAACGTAATCCTCATAAATACCTTTAAAAGACATCACTAGACTGTCACCATGACTCAGTTGGGAAGAAGTGCCAAAACTGTCCCTGGTATCCTCTCAAATAAAATTAAGTGCATGACGCAGCTGAACAGAACCAAACGCCATGAATATTTTTGGTTTCCTTCCTGAGCTTTAGTGATCATCCACAGAAATTCTACATTTAAATACCCTTAAATCGTCTTTTTTTCACGGTTTGAATTAAGATTATTCACTGAAATTTGCTTTTAGAGCATATATGTACTAACCTACAATCCTGTCTTTTTTTTTTTCCCAGTCATCAGTTTGTGGGAAGATTATGGAGCTTCTTGGCCAGAACAAGATTGACCATCATCAGAGGCAGGTGGCCATCCTCAGTCAGGATAGTTTCTACAGGGTACTGACCCCTGAACAGAAGACCAAGGCTCTAAAAGGACAATTTAACTTTGACCACCCAGGTAAAAAAGCTCATGTTTATTTTGATATAATTTATTTAGATTTATTGTTGTTGACCTGATTTATAGTTCTTTATATGTGCTTTTGTATTACCAAATACCCTGTCTATTGCTGTGTGTTTCTATGAGCAGAATACAGCTCACACCATGACCGTTGATGCAGTCTGTATACTTTGGCAGCTCTCTCTCTCTCTGTGTGTGTGTGTGTGTGTCGTAGTGAATGTCTGCCTGACTCAGCCACCCTCACACACACACACTCATTCTGCAGCAGCACAAGTGGCTTATCACCTTTTTGCTTGTTCTTGATTTCCCATTTCCTGTGGGTCAAGAAACTTTAGAACATATTTTGTGCTCTCTGTCTGATCCTTTTTTACTGTGTCCCACAGATGCGTTTGATAATGAGTTGATAGTCAAAACTCTTTGTGATATCATGGAAGGAAGAACTGTCCAAATTCCCGTCTACGACTTTGTTTCCCACTCAAGGTCAGTTCAGACCACATTTTGGATAATGTAAAGGAATAGTTTGCCCAAAAATGAAATTCTGCCCTTATTTATTCACCATGTCGTTGCAAACCCTCAAGACTTCGAAACACAATCTGCGAAACATAAACAGACTTAATGAAACCTGTTCATCATATAAAGCAATTGTATTTCTTCACAAGACTTTGAGTAAACCACTTGATTCAAATGGCTTTATTTAAAGGTTCATAAAACCCCCCTGTTTCAGCACTGGTTAGTTCTCACGATAGTTTTGAAAAAATGTTATTGTACACAATCTCACAGTTTAAAGCATCATAGCAAATCAACACGCGCTGTCGTGAATAATTAGATGAAGCGTCTTCTCATAGGATAAGAACGCGCAGCCTCATGAATAATTATGAGATACCGACGCGTCATCGATGTACTATAGTCCATTGCCACGTCACAAATTGTGACGTCAGCACAATGTAGATTTTAAACCCGGAAGATGAAAATAGAGCAAAAAAGCTCAAAATTAACCAGTTTTCTCCAACAATTAAAATTAATGGATGCTGACATTGTCATATATGTTGTGCAACACAAACACCTCTGCTCAAATCTCAGAAAAAGTAGTCTGGGGTTTCATGAACCTTTAACAACCTTTTTAAATCTTCCAAGAATCGCTTACCTAGACATTTTTGAAAGGGGGTACAGTAAGCTCAGTTTTCATTAAAATGTCTTCATTTGAAATGACATGAGGGTAAGTAAATGCCTTTTTTTTTTTTTTTTTTTTTTTTTTTTTTTTTTTTTTTATTTCTGTGTGAACTAACTCATTTAGGCCTGGTTTTACAGACAGTGCTTAGTTTAAGCCAGGATTAGGCCTTAGTTCAATTAGGACATTTAAGTATCTCTTATAAATGAGCTTTAGAAAATAACATTACTTGGGTGGATCTTGTGACAAAACAATGGCACTGACATATTTTAAGATGCGTCAGTGAAAGTTTCTTTTAGTTAAAACAGCCCAAACAGCCTTTTAGGGTGGGACTAGACTTAAGCTTTGTCTGTGAAATCTGCGGTTAACTTTTTATAATTTTCTTGTTTCTGTGTCTGGATATGTTTGTATTTATTCAAGTTTCAAACCACACACAAAAGCATTGTGTAAGCATTGGTGCCCATATTCAGTGGCTGCAGGAAAGTATCAGAAACACATCCCAGAATGTTACTGCTGTTGATTTGCATACATGCTACTTGAGCATAATGTTTCAAACAAGCCTTATCTTGATTTGTGTTAAGCAATGTGTTTATTCAGGCATCTCCTGCATCCTGATACAGTTTTGTTTTCCTTGCCTTTCGCAGGAAAGAAGAAACGATCACTGTTTATCCAGCAGATGTAGTTTTATTTGAAGGCATTCTTATGTTTTATTCGCAAGAAATCCGAGATCTGTTTCAAATGAAGCTGTTTGTGGATACGGATGCAGATACACGTCTGTCGCGCAGAGGTGTGTCTCGACTTCATCAGTGGATCTCAACGAATGTTCATTATGTGGTAGTGATAGGGCGACATATTTCAGTGCAGTTTGATTCACATTTTGCCATTCTTTCATTCTCATTCCCCTCTGCTTATAGTCCTGAGAGACATCAGTGAGAGAGGCCGTGACCTAGAGCAAGTGCTAAGCCAATACATTACATTTGTTAAGCCTGCCTTCGAGGAGTTCTGTCTGCCAGTGAGTTTTACACTTTTCTACCATGTATTAACCATGTGTAGTTTTTTTATTTTTATTTTAAACACACATTCCTATTAATGGCAAAGCTGAACTTTCAACAGCCATGACTTTAGTCTTCATATGATCCTTTAGAAATCATTTTAATTTGCAGATTCTGTGGTGAATAGAAATGAAAAACAACACTTATTTGAAATAATGTCTTAAATGTCTTTACTGTGTTTACAGTTTTTTTTTTTTGCTGACTTTTGAAAGTGTATGTTTGAAATATTACACTTTCAATATTATGAACAACACTCACACAATTTAACTTAAAGAAGAGAAGTCCACTTCCAAAACAAAAATGTACAGATAATGTACTCACCCCCTTTTCATCCAAGATGTTCATGTCTTTCTTTCTTCAGTCGTGAAGAAATTTATTTTGAGGAAAACATTTTAGTATTTTTTTTTTTTCGATATAATGGACTGCTATGGTGCCCCGATTTTGAACTTCCAAAATGCAGTTTAAATGCGGCTTCAAACGATCCCAGATGCAGTTGTAAATGATCCCAGCTGAGGAAAAAGGGTCTTATCTAGCGAAACAATCGGTTATTTTCATAAAAATAATACAATTTATATACTTTTTAATGTCAAACGCTCGCCTTGTCTTGCCCTGCCTGAACTGTTTTGTTGCGGTTCATGACAGTTAGGGTATGTCAAAAAACTCCCATCTCATGTTCTCCCTCAACTTCAAAATCGTCCTATATCGTTGTTTTACCTTTTTTGTTAAGGGTGTCTGATCTTCTTTGCATGTTCACTTTGCAAAGACTGGGTCGAGACTTCTGCAGCGATGTAGGATGATTTTGAAATGATTTTTGAACTTGAGGGAGAAAATACGATTGGAGTTTTTCGACATACCCTAACTGTCTTGAGCCAAATACACAGAGTTCACGGAGAGCAAGACAAGACAAGCGTTTGAGATAAAAAAAAAAAAAAAAAAAGTATTTAAATTGTATTTTTTTTTTTTCAATGAAAATAAGATAAGACTTTTTTTCCTCGGCTGGGATCGTTCACAACCGCATTTGGGATCGTTTGAAGCTGCATTTAAGCTGGATTTTGGAAGTTCAAACTTAGGGCACCATAGCAGTCCATTATATGGCGAAAAATCCTGAAATGTTTTCCTCAAAAAACATACTTTTTAATGACTGAAGAAAGACAGACAATGAACATCTTGGATGACAAGGGGGTGAGTACATTATCTGTAAATTTTTGTTCTGGAAGTGGACTTCTTTAATATTACTAGACAAAATGTTTATACTAAGTACTAAATATTTGTATAACAACTGGACATGGTTTTTGTTTTTCCATATTAATTTCTCTGTTGTGCTATTTGGCAAATATGTTGTAAATGGTCCTTTAATTAAATCTATATAATATAGATAAGGACCATTTATTAGCTCAGTTTTGTTGTCAGTACATGTCTTTTAATTCATGAGAAACTTTTTCTGGCATTTTGTCAAGAAGAACAAGACAAAGCAGTTGGTGGAATATTTGCCCCATGGACATGTTGCAAATGTGTTATCTTTTGTTTTCTTCTCAGTGCTGCTGCTGCTTCTTTTTTTTTTTTTTTTTTTTTTTTTTTTTTTACTTCATCTGTTTTTCTTTCAGACAAAAAAGTATGCTGATGTGATCATTCCAAGGGGAGCTGATAATCTGGGTGAGGTTTTAATGTTTACCCAAAATGTGTTAGACTTTACCATGGAAGAGATGAGACACAAATATTTTGATAAAGAAATGTTTTGGAACACTTAGAGATACATTAGTTGTTTTGAAAATAGGAATGTTTGGAAGGTGCCAAGCGAGGCCACACTTCTAGTCGTGATAGCTTGAGCATTCCAGCATGTTTAGTCTTTTCCCTAGTACTACTGATTCTTTAAAGGAAAAGTTTACTTCCAGAATCAAAGATTCCTGATTAACTCACCCCCATGTCATCCATGATGTTCATATCTTTCTTTCTTTCTTCAGTCGAAAGGAAATTTTGAGGAAAACATTCCAGGATTTTCCTCCATATAGTGGACTTCAATGAGGATAAGTGGATTGAAGGTCCATATTGCAGTTTCAGTGCAGCTTGAAGGGGTTCTACATAGGAATAAGGGTCTTATCTAGCAAAACGATTTGTCATTTTCTTAAAAAAATGAAAACAGTACATACTTTTAACCACAAATGGTCATCTTGCACTAGTTCTGACATGCACATGCATGTCTTCACGTTGGAAAAGTCACGCATGGTAATTTCCTTATCTGTGTATTTTTCGAATGAAAAAAGGTAGGACGAAAAACTTGTTTTATCTTGTTTTGTAAAGGTGTTTGATGCATTTTTACATGTTCGCTTCATAAACTGTGGGTCGCTACTTCCACCTACATCACGGGGGCGTGATTACATAAGATAAGACCCTTTTTAAATGATCATTCTGGAAGTGAACTTCACCTTTAACTACAAAACCAGGCATGTGAAACCAGTGTTGAACCAACCCTGAAAAACAGTAATTTGACACCATTTTGCTAAACAATGGCTTGTAAAGACAAGTTTACATGACTTTTGTTCTTCCATGTTTATTTTTCTCTCCCTCTAGTTGCCATAAATTTGATAGTGCAACACATTCAGGATATTCTGAATGGTGGTTTGACCAAACGCTTGAACGGATACCTCAATGGCCACAACACGCCTCGCAAACGGCATCCATCAGAGTCCAGCAGCAGGCCGCACTGACCAGCCCTCCATCAGGAGGTCTGAGAATGCAGAAGAGAATGAATGTGTGAAGGATGGATGCAAGAGAAAAGAAGGATCGCTTGTGCATTCTGTTAATTAGCCAACACTGTATAAGACAAAAAGAATCATGAAAAATTTCAAGAATTTCAAAGACTGCCTTTTATTTCATTCTGCTTCCTTCCTTTTTTGTTGTTGTTTTTTTTTTGGACTGGCTACACTTGATGTTTTAGGAGTTAGAAAGATAAACAGAACTTAGTTCTGGGATTGTTAAAAGGTCAAAATGGATATTTCCTCTATTTATTTTAACATTTTTATTTTTTTTGTACCTTCAGAAGTATGTTTGTTGACTAAAAGTGGGGATGCAGAAAATTAAATGTAACATGACTCCATGGTAATGAGGATTGAACATATATTTTTAAAATTATTATTATTTTTTTATCTCCAGTCCTTGTTTTTTTCTATCAGAAAGGACTAAGGTTACAAATGTATTTATTTAAAGAACCTCATCACTGGATAGAGGCCAAAAACAGTTGTTTTAAAATCCCTTCTTTTTTGGTTAACTGTGTTGGAATAAGTTTTTAGTATTCTGGCATTATTTATATGATGCCCCTCTATGATCAGTGTTTCTTGCAGAAGGATAAACGTTTATTCCTCCGTTCCACTTGAACAATTCAGGCAGTGTTGCTACGTCAAACAACAGGCCTCTCAGGGTGTAGTTACTACAAACGTAAACAATAAATCACTTTTGTCCTACAAGGAAAGAGACAAGACTATGATCTACATTTCCACTGAGTCTATATAGAGACCACACCTAACTGCACTAATCTGGCTAATTAAGTAGAGATAAATTTGTTGTACATGTTCATACTCCATTCTGAATTACAAACCTGGTACTTCTAGGAATTACAGAGATGCCATATAATCCTCATTAAACATGGTCATGTACTTTAAAACGAAGCCCAGTGGTTGATTGTGCAGCATTGCTGTGGAGTGTTAGCATGAATAGTGATCTGTTTGTCAAGAGACTTATGTTCATATACTATGCACTGTACCCTTGACTCTAATAATGCAATCTGACACTCAGTTTACGACTCTTTAATTAGTGCGAGGCATTTAGACAAATGGAGATGCTTACTTGAAATGAATTCTCAGAGTCTCTTCATCCTTTGCAATGTTTTTTTTTTTTAAACCCATTATTTCACCTGTGTTGTGACTTCTTAGAAACCCAGGCAATCCATAGAGTATACACCATGATGCCACTTTGGTAAGTCTTTGACAAAACTCACCAAAGAGTTATTTTAGTGTTCTTCAACAGATGTTTTCACAGTTTAAGCCATGTCATTTTCATACGCAATACATATTTTCTCTTGTAGCTCAATTTTCCTGCATCTTAAAGCCAGAGAGAAGCCATTTTAAGGCACTCTGAAATCATTCAGGGATGTGAAATGGAACAATCCAACCTTTAAACTTGACCCTGGCTGTAAAATGACCCCATATATCTTCCTTTGATTTTAAAATCTTAAAATTGACTAATCATTTATATATGTGTTGTTTTTATTTAACATTGTATTTTGCTGTATTTTATTTTCTGGTTGGCTTCATTCGCATTGCTGCTATGGTACAGGGTGACTCAATCTTGTGTAAAAATTCTAAATTATCAATGATTGAATGATGTTGATATTTATTTGATTGAATATGATCATTTCGAGGATACTGGCATTTATATTTCATCAGAGCTGCCATCATTTATGTCTGGGCCAGATGCAAAAAAATATTTGTGTGACTTGAATACCTATTTGGTTATCAAAGGCATTCTCATCCCTGAGCTTTTTATTTGGCCAAAATTGCATAAATTATTATATATATTTTTTGCTGAGGTCTGGTCCTTGGTTTCGTTTGGGTATTAAATGTTTGCTTCAATCAGTATGTTGATATATTACTTTGAAAATTCTTGAAAAGAACCAGTTTGAAACCACTGCAACAAATTTTGTGCCATCATAAAGTTTTTGTATGTGAAAATGCAGACTGTTCATTTTATTTTTATGTTGAATTCCTTTCGATGTTACATTAGCTAAATATTGTAAATATTACTTTTCTAAACAACACTTGGTTACTCAAACATCCAGGCTGTCGAAGATATTCATACCTCTCACGAAAGGGTTTTGATATATTAGCACAGATTTAAACACCAGCTTTAAAAATGCAGTACACATTACAATTTTTATTTCACATGATCGCACAGTTCAGCCCTGAATAAAATCATGATTTCATAACTATTATCATCGCTATCTTACCAACTTGCACACCTGGTGTGTAATCCTACTTGACAGAAAGTGATGCAAATATAGTACATTGTTTTTACTGAAATCTGTGGGATTCCAAAGATTTATGCTGTTGACATTGTTTGATGTGCAGTCAATTAGTTTGGCTCCCACACTTATGTCTGTAATTATAGAAAATACCGAATATGTTACTACCTTTATGCATTTTTGTTGATTTTAGAAAGAAATCCTAGTCTGGAACAGACTATCTTGTTGCGAAGAGAGGTGACTTTAGAGGGGATTTCAAAAGTATGGTGTTCTGCATGATGTATCATTATATGTTCAATTATTGATGCCTTTGAGTTTTGGTGCTTGCAAAAAGGGTGCACAGAAAGCCAAAACTATACTAACATCAGAAAAGGTTGCATGCTTGTGTTGTTGGACCAAACTACAGTTGCAAGGCTTTAAAACAGTATTTCTGTGACACTGCAATGAATATTAATAACACTTTATCTTGAAATGTTACTATTGAAGCTGGGGATTGGCTTTTTTTTTCTTTGTAAGTGTTTATGTGGTTTAATAAATCCATGATAACTGTATCATCATGTACATGTGTAAAGAATCGCAGAAAGTTGTTGTTAAAGTGACTGACAGCAAAGCTGAATTAAATAAAAGTTTTTTACTCCTCATGTTCGTGGCCTCAGTTGAAAGCATGGTTACCTAATCGCATTTGCTTGCATCAGAAAAAGACTTCAAAGAGTAAATCCCTCTCTTTTAAGAACTTTATTGCAAGCTGGACAAAATTACACAATGGTTCCGATTAGAACAAAGATAACATGAAAGAATACAACAACGCAATACAGGTTCACGAATGTGCTTTGGTAGGCCTAGTTGCGGCGTCATTATTGTGCGACCGTGTCTGACGTCACACCGCGACCTGTACTACGCATGCGATTCCATATTGGTCGTTGCTCAAGCGATTCATTGAAGGAAAAGTGTCCGGACTGTAATTTAGATACATAGCAACTTACCTAAATATTGTACACAGATATGTCCACTAGTGACTTTTATTTGAGGTACTATGTGGGCCATAAAGGTAAATTCGGCCACGAATTTCTGGAATTTGAATTCAGACCAGACGGTAAGTCAGGCGCCAAGTTAGCGTGCTAATATGCTAACAGCCTTTCTATTGAAATCTGTGCTTGCTTTGTTACTAGGCCGAAATTGTTTTTCCAAAGCTGTTTGTGCTTAAATTACTGGTTAATTAGTTTAGTAATGGTGAAACACAGCAGCTGTTTGTGTAGGAAAACTAATTAACGTATAAGCTAACATTTGAAGTGCTTAACTGCAACTTGATAAATTGCGTTTCTGCTAAGAAATTAGTTTTTACGTTGTGATATTTCAGTGCATGTTACATGTTCGAATAAAAAGCTTTCATGTAATTTATACATCATTTTGTTTTCATCCAGGCAAACTGAGATATGCAAACAACAGTAACTACAAGAACGACGTCATGATCCGAAAAGAGGTAAAGCCAGATGCGTGATGACGTCACATGCATCCAGTGTTAGCCAAAAGTTGGCTTTGTGATTTATGAGATTGTTCCCCTCTTTCAGGCTTATGTTCATAAAAGCGTGATGGAGGAGTTGAAGAGAATCATTGACGACAGTGAGATCACAAAAGAAGACGATGCCTTGTGGCCTCCTCCAGACAGAGTTGGACGACAGGTTTGTAGGAATATATGTGACCCTGGACCAGTCATAAGGGTCAATTTTTTTGGAAAATTCATATTTATCATCTGAAAGCTGAGTTAATGAGCTTTCCCCTGATGTATGGTTTGTGGAATCTCTAATCTGAGAGTGCAAAAAAAAAAAAAAAATCTTAAGATTGCCTTTAAAGTTGTCCAAAAGTTCTTAGCAGTGCATATTACTAATCAAAAATTAAGTTTTGATATATTTACGGTAGGAAATTTACAAAATATCTTAATGGAACATGATCTTTACGTAATATTGTAATGATTTTTGGTGTCAAAGAAAACCATTTTGACCCATACAATGTGTGGAAATATACCCGGGATGCTTAAGACTGTTCACATATATTTTTGCTTTTATTTTTTATTAATTAATTATTTTTTACCTTTGCTCTGGTGTAATACATCCTAATTGTTGTTCTTTGTACTTTTATAGGAACTGGAGATTGTCATTGGCGATGAACACATTTCATTCACAACTTCCAAAATTGGATCTTTAATTGATGTCAACCAGTCCAAGTAAGCATATTTCATTCACTGCATTTCATTTCTGCACTGCTGTCTCAATCTTAAAACCTGGCGTTGCAGTACCACAAGTATTATCTCTTGTATGATAAATTGCTTGTGATGCATCTTGTTTGCAAATCACTTTAGATAAAAGCATCTGCTGAATGATTTCCTGCAATGTAGTTCTGTTTTGCCTCATTTAAGTATTGTAATGCAATCTGTTGCTTTCCATTTTCTACTCCCAAGCAGTGCAGCGCAATGCAGCACTCTGCAGTTTCACTGTTTGTTCTCTGTATTTTAAGAGTGGTAACATTTGTGCTCTTGCTCTTCAGGGACCCAGAAGGACTCAGAGTTTTCTACTACCTGGTCCAGGATCTCAAATGCCTTGTATTCAGTCTCATCGGCCTCCACTTCAAAATCAAGCCCATCTAAATACTCTGCTTTTATTCTGGATGAAAGTCATATTTTAGTTATTGTTTGAGCTATTTTGAACATTTGTACATTTGCTTGGTGGTTTTTCTTTTTTTTTTTTTCTTCTTTTTTTTAAATAAAAAATTGTTAAACTGTGGATTCGCTTTTCATTCTATTTCAAAAGTATCTAAGTGCAAAGTATCTTTTCAACATTTTTTATACATTTTTTATGTTGGTATCAATATTTGCACACTTTAAAAAGGTACTTTCATATAGAAGGTACAAAATGCACACAACTGGTTTACAGTTGTGTGTGTGTGTATATATATATTTACTGTTAAAGATTTTCTTATAAGTTTTTTTTTAAATCTTTAAAAAGTGATGTATGTGCACCTCAAATGTATAATATATGAATCAGCATAGGTTTTTTCTTTATTAAGCTTGTTACAGTATGTACAGTCAGAGTATTTAGTTATCCATGTTCATACATCTTATAAGGCACAGGACAGGTCTTTCAATTATTTTACATAATTAAACAATGCAGAATTCTGCAGTGCATGGTATTACATTATATCCATGTTGCACTGAGACAAAGATGATTGACATTAAAGCTGCCCATTGATCCACTGCAAATATTTCAATTACAGTACATTTTAGGACATCAGCATTTTCACAGAATTACCTATAACCCCATTACAAATGTTATTTTTTGCTTCTGGATCAATACCTTAAGCATTAGCTAAATATCAAACAGTCACATTTGTTTGTCCACACAGTGCAAAGCTTATTTGTTCTACCTTCAACCTTTAAAGATAACCATGTCATTACCAGTTACACTGAGTCCTTATCTAATAAAAGTAAAACAGAAGTGCTCTAAATTCACACTACTTCACCTACCAAGTGCTTCAATGAACTTCACCACATTAAGTGCACTTTTAATGAATGGGTTTTCCGTCAAGGACTGTAAAAATGTCTTCCAAGGACTTGTGAACACACTTAAGGAACTCATGAACATTTCTGGACGGATAGCTGGACACATTGCACCCAATCCATTCATCATGGACGCCATAGCCTACTCCGAAACCATCAGGCACCACCGGAGCAAATCCGCCCAGACTGACCGCGGGGCTGGTGAGAGTACTGGTGGACAGGATGTTGTGGTTTATGGCAGCATATGCTGTATCCTGGTAGAGACTTGGCAGGGCCATTCCTTTCGAATTTGCCAGGTAGCGCATGGCAAAGAGATGGCGATCAAAGCCTTGACCTAGATGCAAATGCACCAAAAAAAGATGACAGTGATGAGATATACAAGTTGAGACTGAACTAAAGATCTAACTGATACCCATTCTCCCCCAATCATTTACCCACCCACATGTCATTCCAAACCTGTATGACTTCATTTTTTGTTTGGTTGTTGTTGTTTTTTCTGTGGCACTCAAAGAAAGACATTTTGAAAAATGGTCCGGTGTAGACACGGTGTTATTTATATTGGTTTGAAACAACATGACAATGAGAAAATGATGACAGAATTGTCATTCTTAGGCAAACTACCCTTTTATTTTGCACAGTACTGATTAAAAAATAAGTCTTGCTAAGATAAACATCAGTTTCCCCTATAACCTCATGAATCCACCTTTTTCCTCATAAGAGTGGGCTTGACCATTTGTAAATTTTATGGGTGTGGCTTCGTGCCTCCAGCTATTTTTAGCTGTACAAAACAGCTGTTTTTGCTGCCTCATATTGCATACGAGTGTTTTAGTGCCACGTTAAAAAATAAAAAAATATAAAATTATGGATTACAGTCGTAATATTTTGAGAACAAAGCCAAAATTACGAGAATAAAGTCAAAATATTTTGAGAATAACGTTGAAAAGTTTCGAGAATAAAGTCGAAATGTTTCAACAATAAAGTTGAAATGTTTCAAGAATAAAGTTGAAATGTTTCCAGAATAAAGTCTAAATTTCAAAAATAAAGTCGAAATGTTTTGAGATTAACATCAAAATGTTTCAAGAATAAAGTCGAAATGTTTAGAGAATTAAGACAAAATGTTTCAAGAATAACGTCAAAATGTTTCAAGAATAAAGTCGAAATGTTTCGAGAATAATGTCAAAATGTTTCAAGAATAAATTTGAAATGTTTCAAAAATAAAGTCGAAATGTTTCGAGAATACCGTCAAAATGTTTCAAGAATAAAGTCAAAATGTTTCGAGAATAAAGTCGAAATGTTTCAAGAATAAAGTTGAAATGTTTCGAGAATAAAGTTGAAATTTCAAAAATAAAGTCGAAATGTGTCGAGAATAAAGTCTAAATTTCAAAAATAAAGTCGAAATGTTTCGAGAATAAAGTTGAAATTTCAAAAATAAAGTCGAAATGTTTCGAGAATAAAGTTGAAATTTCAAAAATAAAGTCGAAATGTTTCGAGAATAAAGTCGAAATGTTTCCAGAATAAAGTCTAAATTTCAAAAATAAAGTCGAAATGTTTCGAGAATAAAGTTGAAATTTCAAAAATAAAGTCGAAATGTTTCGAGAATACTGTCAAAATGTTTCAAGAATAAAGTCGAAATGTTTCCAGAATAAAGTCTAAATTTCAAAAATAAAGTCGAAATGTTTTGAGACTAACGTCAAAATGTTTCAAGAATAAAGTCGAAATGTTTTGAGATTAACATCAAAATGTTTCAAGAATAAAGTCGAAATGTTTCGAGAATAAAGTCAAAATTTTGAGAATAAAGCTGTAATGTTTTGAAAATGAAATTGAAATGTTTCAAGAATAAAGTCGAAATTGTGAGAATTAAAGAGTAAAAATTAACGTTGTAATATTTTGAGAGTATAGTCTGCACATGCAATATATTCATATATTCAAATAAATTCTGGTGGCCTGGCACCAACTTCTCCCAGTGCTTCCAATCCTGGCCATCAGAATTTATTTGAATATATGTGGGATTATAACAGAAATCATACCATGTGTTATACTCACAGGAACAGTAAACTTGAAAATAATATTTCACTTCTTGATTGCATTCACTAGGCTTATTTATAGTGTGCCAGCCACCCAATGATAGCAATAAGCTTTGAGCTTTTGGTACTTTTAATATAAAACAAAGTCTCAGCAAAATCTGTCAGTTTTATGTCTAAATACAAACAATGTGTCTTGCAGTAATGTGGTTTTTAGGGTCTTTAATGTGGCTGGACAGATCACTGTATTCATGTGAATCAGTTGTTGTTTAGATTACAATGAGACATTCGTTTCATCAAATTATACAGGGTTCCCATTCCTTGGTAAACTTCAAATTCAAGGACTTTCCAAGTCCAATACTGTCAAATTCAAGGAATTAATGTGGGGACACATTTCAAGTGAGAGCAAGGTTACATCGTGTTACCTTGTAAAAGACATTGTTACAGTTTTCATGTGTCAAACACAACTATGCAGAACAGCTTTTTCTTTGGCCATATGTGACCCTGTACCACAAAATTAGTAGCAAAAGTCAAAAATACATTGTATGGGTAAAAATGATCAATTATTCTTTTATGCCAAAATTCATTAGGATATTCAGTAAAGATCATGTTCCATGAAGATATTTTGTAAATTTCCTACCATAAATATATCAAAACTTCATTTTTGATTAGTAATATGCTTTGCTAAGAACTTCATTTGGACAACTTTAAAAGCGATTTTCTCTCTCTCTCTCTCTCTATATATACACATATATATATATATATATATATATATATATACATAAATTACATGTGTATATATATATATAGAGAGAGAGAGAGAGAGAGAGAGAGAGAGAGAAAATCGCTTTTAAAGTTGTCCAAATGAAGTTCTTAGCAATGCATATTACTAATCAAAAATGAAGTTTTGATATATTTATGGTAGGAAATTTACAAATTTTTATTTTATTTTATTTTTTTGCACCCTCAGATTCCAGATTTTCAAATAGTTGCATCTCGGCCAAATATTGTCCTATCCTAACAAACATTCATCAATGGAAAGCTTATTTATTAAACTTACAGATGCATGATAATGTATAAATCTCAATTTCAAAAAATTAACCCTTATGACTGGTTTTGTGGTCCAGGGTCACATGCAAAGGCTAGTATGCCTAGGCCACAAAGTGTTGGCGAAATAACACAATAGTGGACCAGAGGGAATAATATGGGATTTTTTCCAGAAAACTTCTTGCACAAAATAAATTCAACCACTTTCAAGGACCTGTATCTATGCGTGTTTACTTTCAAAAACCTTCCGGGCCCTTGAAATATTTTTTTCAGATTCACAAACTTTCAAGGATTTCAAGGACCCCTGGGGACCCTGATTATTGCCTACTGTTTTCTTTGTGAAAATTCCATCACCTACTCTGCAAAAATGTCTGTGGCATCCAATCTTTCATTCCTTACATGTATTTAATTACAAACAACAATAAAACGTTCTAAAGGTTGAAGTGGACTCCAACATAGGTTATATTGTTGTCTTTTCTGAGGTATATAAGTGACTATTCACAAGTGAATATTTCAACTTCTCGCAATTTCAAATTTATTCTCAAAATATTTCGACTCTTGTAATACTATGACTTTAATCCCATAGCCTAAAGATTTTTCTTATTAGATTTTCTTATTAGATTTTTTAACGTGGCACTAAAACGCTGTTGTAATTGCAAATTGGTGTGTCTTACCATGTTATTTTAATGTATTATATAATGTATCTTAATTATGAACACACTGATTTGTCTGTTTCACCGTTTACTGCTCGTTGTTATTCTTCTCGTTATTTCCCTACAGCGGATAATGAACCGGAAGTCCCACCCATAGGCTTTCTTCCGCGTTGAGGAAAAAGGTGGATATAATTGACAGGCTGTCTGAATGTTGTACTAACCCATTGCCGCCTCTCTAGTCAGTTGCCCGTGGTATTTGGAGCATTCATTCAACAGCCCCTGTAGCTGCTCCACAGTGTGCTTTCCAGGCTGCTCGACGAAAGCCTTGGCACAGCGCTTTGTGTGGATGGTAGCTGGACGGATGGTTTCTGTGCGCCCGTGTTTAAAGGCTGCAGTGCTACAGGACTCGTATGTGGCAACCGTTTGTCCGTACTGCTGTAGGAAGCCCATCTGGAAAGCTAGCTGAGCGATGGCGTCCGGGCTGAGCTTCTTCTTCTTAAGTTGCTCTTTTCCACCTTTCTTGAACTCCATGGCGTCAATGGTGAGCTTTGACACGGCAGCCTGGAAGTTTTCTTTTGCTTTCGTGATTCCAGCTTTTAACTCTTCATTGAGTTTAAACTCTAATCGGCGCACCGCTGAGGAAGAGTCCACTGCTGCAGGCTGGGATCCAGGTCCGACCAAAGGCTTCTCTGTGGTGTCCTTGAAGACCTCATTCTGGAAGCGGAGAACGGCTACGCCGTCACCCCAAGAGTGCTCAAAATTAATGGCTGCCTGTCCATCCTTAGCCAGGATGATACTAAAGGACTTGTCATACCAGCGGTTGCAGCCGTCCCCATGAAGCATGTTGTGGGAAATGTGAATATGGTCTCTCATCACCTCCTCATCCAGGCAGAGGCAAAACAAAGCAGTGTCTACTAACTGCAGAGCTTCTCCATTTCCAGCATCCAGTAGTTTCTGTCTTAACCCTGCCCAGGTGTCTCTATTCTCACTGGTTAGAACGCCCAAGGGGAACGAAGGAGCTTGCGTGGGGTCTGTTAGGATGTATTTCAAGTGAGCTTGAACCTCAGCGGGCTTTATCAGGTTGCCGTCTCGATCCAGCGCATCAAACACATACAGGTTGCCTCTCCTTATTACGAGCAGATGGCGGCCCTTGTCGTTTGTGAAGAGCTCGTCGCGCTTGTACTTGGGTATACGTGTGGAGTTGAAGAGGCGGAAGTACTGGGACATATCCAGAGGATAGGCGTTCACCATGTAGGCTCCAAACCATGAGATGGAGGGTGGCACCCATCGGATCAGCCTTTTGAAACTATCTGTGTCACTCTTGGCAGGGTTAAGGTGAAACACCTCTGGCTCGAGTAGACCAGCACGAAGGGTCTTCATGAACCGGACGGCTGAGCACACCATGTTGGTGGCTCGCAGAAGCTGGTCGTTGTACTCGGGTTTGGGGTCAGGGTTAAAAGACATGAAGGGGTTAAAGTTGAGCACAACAGACTCCCGAGCAGACAAGTACATGTCAAACCATGGAGCTGCAAGGTAAAAAGGAGAAATTCATTAGTAATGTAACAATCAAACCAATACAATCTCGACAAAACAATCTCCCACCTGATATATAGCTGGTGTGCTTGTTGTTCTTGTCAAAGGCCACAAGTTCTTCATGTAACTGCTTGCCTACACCACTCTGGAAATCATGTGCTACTTTCTCAGTATTACTGATGGATTTCAAGGGAGCAGAAGTACGCAGAAAAATGTTAAAAGATTAAAAGTTAATTCAAATATGAAATGAATAAACTGATATAGTTGCTTTAGGCTTACCTGTACTGTTCATCATTCAGCAGAGGTCTCTGAGCTGCCAAATACCTCCGTATTGTATCTTCCAATTTTGGGACTGGTAATCTGTAAATAACATGCAAAATGTATATGGGTCTTTCTGCAGGTTTGGTGCTAACAGCTGTCCCACATCTGGTGATGTTTTGGTAATGACAACTGTTTTTTTTTTGTTTTTTTTCTATTTTATGCTATTTCATAAAATTGTCACTACCGTAACAGTCATGGCTGAAACCTGTCATCATTGTTTTGGTAGTGACAAAAGGGAACACATAATCCTTTATTTGGGGGAAATAAACAAAATTTTAATACTGTTATGCAAATGTTTTAGTAGTGTTTTATTATGCAAGTTAAAATTCTGTAATGTGATGTGGATGCTACCAAAACATTACTGTCACTACCGAAAATGTGCTGTCACGACCAAAACATGGGATGTTTTGTCAAAAATAAAGTATACTGAAATATCAACTAAGATGTTATGATAGTGGTTGGTTTAGTGTATATTCAAACTAATGAATCCTTAACTTTGAAACCAGTATGATCAACTATTTGCCTTTTACAAAGAAAAACTGGATTCAAAATACAACAAATCTAATAAATCATACTTGAAATATTGTTAAAATTGCAATTGTTACTGATTTACCTCTGAAAACATTTTAATAAAATAGAAAAATATGTATTTACAAGAAAGATGTAAGCAAAATCTTAATATAATGCATCTTATTAAATTACATATTACTGTGGTTTGTGGTAGTGACAAATTTGGGGAAAGGACAAATATTGCAAAACTTTGAACATACAATATGAGAATTAACTGCACAGTTATTAGAAATGTGTACCTTAGAAACAATACAGTTTACACACATACAATTTTTGTGGAAAAAAAATACACATTTTTTCAAGACATTTCCAACTCAGACTTTAGTTTAAACCAATTCTGTAGAATGTATTTTTGGGAAACATGTCTATTAAACAAATCTGTTTTTTGTTTTTTTTTAACAATATTAAAATATTATAATAATATTATGTATAATGTTTTGTAATGTACTGTTTCAAACAATTAATTTTATTGTGAGATGTTTTGCTTTTAATTTTTTACTGCTTTTATTTACATAATGATATCATAAATGTTTTGTGTATGTACACTACCTTTCGATAGTATGGGGTCAGTAAGATTTTTATGTATTTTTTAAAGAAATTAATTGTTTTATTCAGCAAAGATGCATTAAAGTGATCAAAAGCAACAGTAAATACATTTATAACGATACTAAAGATTTTTGTTTTAATAAAATGTTCTTTTTAATGTTCTACAATCACATGACAAAAATGATCACATTCTGACATTTTTTTCAAAAACGTTTTAAGTAGTATATACAGCATCACAAGCCCAAGACAATCAGAGTACATTGGATTTCATTTTATTTTCTCTAAATGCAATTCCATCTCTACACTTTACCACGGACCAATACTGAGGGAACTAAAACTAAGGCAAGGGGGGCATATTTACGTGTAACACCGTGTCCCCATCCCCCTTGCAACCTAGCCGTAGACTTTGCACTTTCACCTACATTCTCTAATATGACCTAAAATAAAAAATAAAAAAATAATAATGGTGTTTCCAGCTAAAATCGAATTCAACGTCAAAAAATCAATATCGAAGTACAGCAAAATGAATTCTATGACGTTTTTTTATGTGTCATATGTGTGATTCTTTGTAATTCTCCTACCTTGGTAAACTCTTCTGGTAGTGCATGGTCGGGACGACACTTTTGTGTAAATACTCAAACCCAGCTCCATCCTTGCTGCTGTATTTACGCTGAGTGCTCGTTAGAACTGACAGTGCAGGGTTAACGTTACTCCTTAACAGTTTTAATTTGCTCAGTGTTGAATTATATTGCGTAGAGAGCAAACCTGCCATCATACAACTTGCAATTTAAAGAGTTATGAATTGCGTATTTTTCCTTTTTAAGTTCAGACCTTCTGTTTAATAGCTCTGCAAGCTGCCAACCCACTGAATGAATGCAGTGTCTGACAGATCCCGTCTATGGCGGTACGACCAACAATTATTAGCTACCTGTGCTGTCTTACCTTTCTACTTAAAAAAACGTAACAAACGTAAAAATGATTTCCTAAGATAATTTTAATAGCTGCTTAACCAGCAGACAAAATTCACAACAAAAAGTTCCGATTTTAATATTTGTATTCCTTACTTCCGCCTCACCAATTTTCCAAAATAAAAGTCCAATCTATACAAACACAGCGTTTATATACGAAACACATGTAGACTGATATGATTCAGTTGCATTGCAATTGTGTTTATTACATTGAAACGCTCACAAAACAACACAAAAAGTAAGAAATTTCGTCAGAAATAAATTAAAACTAAATTTTAAACTAAGTTTTAAAATTTTAAAACTAAATATTCTAAACATTCCTTATATTTAGAATATGTATCACATTTCCATATATTTTAAATATACATTTTAATACGCATCCAAAGCTATCAGACCACAAGCTCCGCCTTTTTGTTCTGATCCTTTCATATGATTGGTTCAGCCACGTATGCGCAGGAAGATGATTGGTTATCGGATGTCCCTTTGGGAAGCTGTAATCATGAACGACGGACAGCATCAATGGGAATCAGCCATCAGGCGCACTGCCAGCATCATCTGGACCGATTGTGCTGGAAGCGCGACATAATTCTCCATATTTAGATTAGAACTTAGGCGAGAAGTATATAGATTTATTCTAAATTAAAATCTAACTAAATAATATAGGAGAATGTGTACAAAACCTGACATTTTAGAGACCCGCAGACTGCGGTTCATCGCTTTCTGAGTTGATAGTGGGGGTGAAGCGCTCATCCTCGTCCTCCGCTGTCGCGCTCTGTAACGAATTGCACATTTTAGCTCTTATAATTCTCATTTAGAGGATACAACACCTGTCGTCGATATTACAAATAGCTTACATCTCGGCCGTTTAGACTGTGCATGCTGTCTGCATTGCGGTGTGAGGGTATTTAACATCTTGCAGAGGTAAGATTATTTGGATATTGCACATGTACACAGCACAGCATTTAGGTATCATAACAAATATATTCAGAGTACCAACAAGGGGAATTTTCTTATTTTCTTTTTTTGCTCCTGACGAGAATAGATTCATGTTATGGAATTCATCACATATATGTGTCTTGGGATTCAGTATTAACCCTGAGATTAATTTTACATACACTATATTCTGACCTCAATTCAGCCTTGGTGTTATCTTTACCTTTGAGGCTTGCCCACAGCATCTGTCATTTTTTTAGTCCAAATACCCTGACATTATTGATTTGCTTTTTTAGGGTACAACATCTAATTATGTATTTTTTTTTCTCAGTGTCTAATAGTTAAAGCAATGGGTGCTCTTAGCAAACAGCAGTTCTTCCAGGAACTGGGATCTGGTTGCTTGCTTCCGACTGTCCAACATGGTCTGGAACAAGTATGGCAGCTGTTACTCATCTGCCTGGTGTGTAGGCTGTTGTGGCGATTGGGTAAGAGGGTTTATACAACACATGACACATGTACTGTAAAATTTTAATGCAATTAAAAACTCGATGTTTTTAACCACCGAAAAGGACAAAAATACTATAAAAGCAGCAAGTCGGTCAAGTCTTTTGAAGCCATATGATAGCTTTGTGTGAGGAACATCTTACTTGACAGCTGTGATCGCTGTTCACTTTCTTTGTGTGATAAATCACTTTAGACATTCTGCTATAAATAACTTCTTCTGTGTTGCATGGAAAGAAGAAAAAACATTACCATGAGAAAACAATGATAGAATTGTCATATTTGTAGGAACTTCTCCTATTACTAAAGTAAAAAAAATATTTCTTCTCTCAGGTCTGCCCTCTTTTTTAAAACACCTGAGTACAGTGGCAGGTGGTTTTTATACTCTTTACCTGTTCTTCGAGCTGCACATGGTTTGGGTGGTGCTTCTCAGCCTCCTCTGCTACCTCATCCTCTTCCTGTGTCGCCATTCAAGCAGCCGTGGACCCTTTCTGTCCATCACTATTCTCATCTACCTCTTTCTGGGGTATGTGGATACATCCTCTCATGCTCATCTGTTTCCTCATTTTTGTGCAATACAGGTAGTACAATGAAGTCAAGGTGTATGTTTAAGTACAATGGGAATATATACATTATCAGTGTTGAAAACAGTTATGCTGCTTTATAGTTTTGTGGAAATAATGATAGATTTTTTTCAGTTTTTCTTTACTAACTATACATCTCTTACTTTTTCAAATTAAGTTATATTTTTCATATCATATGTTTGTCATATTTTGTTAATAGGATGTAGGACCTGGTGAGTCAGAGATGTGTTGTTACGATTCTGTTCTTTCTGTTTCAGAGAGCTGCATATGATGGATACAACAACCTGGCATAAAATGAGAGGTCAGTCTTTGATGTTGTTTGATATTACCTGACATCAGTAACCGTTAGACCAGGGCCGTATAGATGTTTCTTATACTGGATTGTGAGTAAATTTAACATGAATCATTGTTGTGGTCATGTAGGTTCCCAGATGGTAGTGGCCATGAAGGCAGTTTCTCTTGCCTTTGATTTGGACAAAGGCATAGTGGAGAAATTTCCCTCTCCAGTGGAGTTTATGGGCTACATTTACTTTGTGGGTACGGTCATCTTTGGGCCTTGGATCAGCTTCAGTAGCTACATGGATGCGGTAGAGAGTCGAAAACTTGTGAGTGTCAAATTTGTCAAATTTTAGAATTACAGGTGCTTCCACAATCACTTGACAGTAGCTATATGATCTTTTTCACAGAGTGTCTCCTGGTTTTTGAAGTCAGTCTTAAGTTGTGTGAAGAGCCAGATCTGTCTGGTTATTTCCAACTGTATTGCACCCTATCTTTTTCCCTATTTCATCCCGGTCTTTGGAAACAAGCTGCTCCGCAAGTGAGTATAAGTTTGAGCTGAGTAAAATTATGTTTTTCAGTAAAAAATGAGGTGTGAAGTAATGAAGTATGGATTGATTCTTCTACTTCTAATATCAAAAATATTACTGTGTAGTGTTGTGTTGCTATCTGTGGCTTTGTTTTTCATTCGTTCTGACTGATGTGTTTCCATATTTTTTCCTCAGCAAAAAGCGAAAGATGAGGTATTGTCCTACTTATATTATGCATACATTTATAAATTATAAATCATGTGGAATGAAGACAAATTCATACTAGCATAAAACAACTGCTAAATTTACTTATTATTTATTATCTCAAATTAAGTTATATTTTTAATATTATAATGTTAGTTGTTATGTTGCTATCTGTGGCTTAGTAAAACATAGACTGCCGATCAAAAGTTTGGCATCAGTAAGATTTTTTAACGTTTTTTAAAAGTCTTCTCTGCTCTCAAGGGTGTGTTTATTTGATAAAAAATGCAGAAAAAGCTGTAATATTGTAAAATATTATTGCAATTTAAAATTATTTAATTTAGAATTTATTCCTCGGGTGCAAAGTTGAATTTTCAGTATCATTACTCCAGTCTTTAATGTCAAATGATCCTTCAGAAATCATTCTAATATGTTGATTTATTATCAGTGTTATAAACAGTTGTGCTGCTTATTTTTTTTTTGAACCTGTGATACTTTTTTCAGGATTCTTTGATGAATAAAACTTTAAAAAGAATAGCATTTATTTAAAATACAAATCTTTTGTAACAATATAGACTACAGCTTAAAGTTTGGGGTCAGTAATTTTTTACTTTAGTATTCTTTCGTTGTTTGAAAGAAATTAATACCTTTGTTTAGCAAGGATGTTTTAAATTGATAAAAAGAGATAGTAAAGAAATTCTGTTCTTTTTAACTTTTGTTCATCTAAAAATCCTGAAAAAAGCCCAAAAAATATTAAGCAGCACAACTGCTTCCAACATGATTATAAATCTGCATATTAGAATGATTTCTGACGGATCATGTGACACTGAAGACTGGAGTAATGGCTGGTGAAAATTCATCTTTGCATCACATAAATACATTATATTTTAAAAATTATATTTAATAGAAAACTGTTATTTTAAATTGCAGCAATATTCCATAATGTTACTTTTTTGAGTATTTTTGATACAGAAAAAGATGATCTATTTGTAAAAAGAATCAAAACAATGAATTCCACTGGGTTCAAGAATTCTATATAAATTCACTTTTACTTTTGCTTTTGTCCATTTATAAAATATATAATTTGGATTGAGCTTAATGCTTTTCATTTTGTATTTCAATGCAGGGGCTCTATTAAAAGGTAGGCAATGCACAAGTCTTTATTGTTAAATCTCAAAAGTTTTATGTCTCTCTGATCTGTGAAAACCTTCAGCTTTGTGATTCTCTTCATCAGGTGGCTACAGGCATATGAGAACACCCTGTCCTTCCATTTCAGTAATTACTTTGTGAGTTACTTGGGTGAAACAACTACCACATTGGCAGGTGCTGGTTTCACGGAGGAAAAGGACAATCTTAAGTGGTTTGTATAAATTATACAGATTCACATTATGTCAGTGTCAGAAATTAAACTTGAAATGAGGATTTCCCTGTAGCACAAATGCCACTGAACATGACAAACATGCCCAGCATAACCAGATTTGATCAATATTTCATGGTCATCCCTCATGTCTTCTTTTAATCACTCTTTTTTTAATACAATTTTTGTTTTTGTTTTTTCAGGGACTTGACAATAGCAAAGCCACTAAATGTAGAGTTTCCCAGGTCTATGGTTGAAGTGGTCACTTCCTGGAACCTGCCCATGTCCCGCTGGCTTAACACCTGTATGTGTTTTTTAAATAACTAATGATTAATAATTCTAATGCACATACTTGCATATTGCATGTTTTTTTTACCTTCCAAAAGACTTGAATGACATCATTTTATTTAGAGCAGGCCTTTTCTCCTCCTTTTTTTAGATGTGTTTAGGAAGGCTCTCAGATATGGGAGCTTCACAGCCATTATCTTAACATACACAGCGAGTGCTCTGCTACATGTGAGTGCATTTTGGCTTATTGTTCATTTACCATTTTATTGATAATTTCATTTGAATTGATTGCGTTCTTTCTCAGGCATAAATACAATATTGAATTTCTGTACCCACAGGGTCTAAGCTTTCACATTGGGGCAGTATTATTTACACTAGGCTTCATAACATATATTGAACATGGTGAGTATTTTTGTTTTGGCTAAACATATTATTTCTGAATTCACTGTGTTTTCAGTTACCACTGTATCTAGTAAATCTATAAAATGTTTTAATCAGCTCAAAAGAGTTAGGTTTAGCGGTTCAGCTGGCAAATGCATCTTTTTACAGTATTGATTTTCTTTCAGCTTGGTTGTGTGTTTAATGGACTGTGCCTTTATTGTGTTTTAGTGCTTAGGAAAAGATTGTCAGTCGTTTTAAATGCATGTGTCCTTTCCAAGAGATGCCCATCTGACTGCAAACACAGACATAAAAAGGTGTTGTATGCGTCATTATGGTTATAAAAGCACTTGTGTGAATATCTTAAAAAATGAAAAAGCCAAAAAAGTATTATATTATATTATATGTGACCCTGGACTACAAAACCAGTCATTGGGTCAATTTGAGGGTGCACAAAAATATTGAAATATTGAGAAAATCGCCTTTAAAGTTGTTCAAATGAAGTTCACAGCAGTGCATATTACTAATCAAAAATTAAGTTTTGATAAATTTATGGTAGGAAATGTACAAAATATCTTCATGGAACATGATCTTTACTTAATATTGTAATGATTTTTGGCACAAAAATCAATAATTTTGATGTATTTTTGGCTATTGCTACAAATACCCGTGCTACTTAAGACTGGTTTTGTGGTCCAAGGTCATATATTACATTATATTGCCACTTCAAATTTTATTTTGATATTCGGAAGTTACAAATTCTTTAAAAATGTTAATTTTTCCTTTTTTTTCCAGGAATTGTGGGTATATGTAATTAATGGGACGTTTAGCATGTTAGCAGTACTACATTTAACATACCTGGGCTCAATTTTTGGCTCCAGCACAGATGACACAGATTCTGATGAGGTACAACTTACTTCTCCTGAAATCCTTTGACCCTTGCCTTCTGTGCAAGTTATTATTATTCATATTTGTTACATAAAATAAATGATTTTCTTTTGTCCACAGGACGGCATTGCCAGCCACACCATTGAAAAATGGACACAGCTCAGCTGGACAAGCCACTGGTTGACCTTTGGCCTCTGGGTCCTCTATCGCCTTATTCTATAAACACTGAGACTTACATAAAGGAGGAGAGATGGGAAGAGGATAGCAATAACTGCGATTGGATATTTTATATGGTTTTACTGTAGAGGATTTGTGGCTATCACTGTGAACTCTGGATGAACATGACTGCGGCCCCCAGAGTCCTCCAATCCAGGAAAAACTGATGTACAGGTAATATTGATCCACTGGTTTGGCATGACCAGAAATCTACAAGTACCAGGATATTCTAAAGTTTTCTAAACTACCTAAAGTACAAACAAGCATCAGGAGATATTTTGTTCATAGCAGTCCTCAATAATTGTGAATACTAATAGCCATTGAAAATGAATTGATCAGGATTTTGCTGACTAGTAGATCTTGTAATTGTTTTTTGCTTGATGGTTTAGGATATTTATTTCTTAGTCTGAAAAGAAGGTTAATATTCTCATTGCTTGTTTCAGAAGCCCTAATGTCAAATTGCACAAATCAAGTTTGGTTTCATGCATTTGTTCTATTTTTTGCCACTCCCAGAAAGAATAATGACTAATACTCCTGCTTATTCACTAAAGCACATATCATGCCATGATTCACAATTGGATTACGTTCATTACAGTTAAGTTCAACCTCGTAGGGCTATGAATGAACATATAATATAGGTCACTTTTCTCTTTTGTATGAATTGTTGTATGAAATGCAGACAGTAAGTCTGGGTGAAACCCATTGAAACACTCAAATGAGACAGTATTAGTAGTGTTTGCTAGTTTCTTATATTTAAACTTTTTACAAATGTATTAACAGGCACAAGAAATGGGAAACGGAAAAGCATACAGATAGTGTGTATTAGTTTTCAGTGTATTTATTTCAATCTTTGCTATTTTATTATTGCTATTTAGTAGTATAGTATTTATGACTGTCATCACACTGAATTAGATGGATTGTTTTTTAGTGCCAAACAGAATATTAATCATTACTAGCTGATTCGTTTCAGGTAGGTTCTTATATTACTTTTTATTCATTTTATTTATTGTTTAGACATCCAACAAACAACACATTTTCCATTGAATCACCCTGTTGTTAATCCATCCCTATACTTTTATTAGTGAATTTTAAATAAAGAGTTTAAAATACACAGGTGATTTTGATGCATTATGTATGTCTGACTGCCAAACTCTTGATAATAAAACATTAAATTTGGTCATTTACTCCCAGTTTATTCATATACGGGCCATTCTACAGAATTGGTACAAACTGCTGCCTCACAACCAAAAAACACATTTAAATAGCATTTAAGTATTCAAATCTTAGATATTTACTAAGATCGTTCTATTATCTATCGAAACCCACAGTAATATTTAAAATATCAGTAAGCTTAATATATATAAAATCATAATTTGGTAGGTATTTTCGATCGGGAGGTGGCTATTCCGAATTCTAACCCCTAAACTTATGGTATTTAAATACTTTTTTTGCATTGTTTTTAAAAATATCGTTTTGATTTTGTAAAAAAGTGAAGTTCAAAAATGATTTTGTGTTTTCTTTGTGAATTCTTGAGACTTCAAGAAAGTGTCTCGCATTTTCATGTCACTACCGAAACAGTGCATGTTTTAGTCCATTGGCCGAGACTGATTTTAACTACACCCCTACATTTATGATCAGGAAATATTCATGTGTCCCTCTCTCTTATAGCTACAAGGCCCCATCATTTTGAGGTAAATGTGTGCATCAAGTCTGAAAATCTGTGTGTAACTTTAAGTAACATCACTACTAAACACCTTTTTCTGCAATTAAGCACACTTTTTTGGGTGTTTTTATGTAACATTTAGTGTTTATACGTCTACAACTGTCCAGAACTGTGCTAGCTAACCATGTGCTTAGCATCTTTGAGCTAGCTTCAGAAGTATCTAAAATTGTCAACACCGTAACAGTCTCGACCGAAACATGTCATAATTGTTTCTGTAATGACAAAAGGGAACACATAATCCATTATTTGGGAGAAATGAACATAATTTTAGTACATTTTAAGTATTTAAGTATGTTTTTGTACTGTTTTAGTATGTGAGGTAAAATTGTGTAATGTGATATGGTTGCTACCAAAACATTGTCACTACCAAAAATATGCAGACACATGTCGAAACATGAGACGTTTTGTCAAAAAGTATGCTGAATTATCAGCTAAGATGTTGTGATAGTGTTTGGTTCAATGTATATTCAAACTAATGAATCCTTAACTTTGAAATCAGTATGATCAACTTTTTTGCCTTTTACAAAGAAAAAATAGTTCCAAAATACAACAAATCTCATAAATTACACTTGAAATAGTGATTTACCTCTGAAAACTTTTTAATAAAATAGCAAACAATATATTTACAAGGTAGAAGAGCAAAATCTTAATAGGTCAATGTAACCCTTATTACTAAATTAAATAATACCATGTTTCAGTAGTGACAAATTGAGGGAGAGGACAAATATTCAAAAACCTTCTGAAAATACAATATGAGAATTAACCGCACAATTACTAGAAATGTGTACCTTGGACAGTATACAGTTTGCATACATACAAAATTTGTGGAAAAAGACCAAGTTTCCAGCTCCGCGGCGCTTTTTGTTTTTTTTTACAGTAGGGGGCAGCAGCGCGCAAGCATTTGGACCGCGCAACCTTACGACTGAAACTGAAGCAAAACCCACCACAAATGGGACAACATGGCGATGTCCTCGGGCATGTCACTCTTTTGCCGTTTAACAGGCAGATCTTTAGGCACCGTACTCGGTCACGGTCGTGGAAAAGCTCTCACAGCTCGGAGATGGTATATTATTGCCAGTGGAGGAAACAGTGAGTAAACGCATGCTTTCTTCCCACCTCAGGCAAACCGGGAGGTCAGAGGAATTGAAATAACATTTCAGGCTATAATTTCACGCCAGGCATCTCATTTTATTAATTATTATCACCCGATGTTGTACGGAAACTGAATAATGTCAGTGAATACAACAATTCTGTTGTAGACAGCATGCGATAGTGTCACGTGTCTGAGCTGAGATACCAGTGTATTGACACGAGCTAAGAATAAAGGCTCTGGATGGCAGCACGGGTCAGTGTAAATATCAGGGCAAATGTCGCTGTTACCTCAGTGTGACGTGGCCACATCATCGTGATCTCGACAAATGGCCAAAGGGAATATTATGTTCTCTCACATCAGGACTTAAAGAGAGTCACTTTTTTATTCGTGCCCAAAGTAACTTGCAGTTCTTCATGAAACCAGCAAAATATCACATACAGCTATTGCTATTACAGATTGTGGTGGTTAATTATTTATTAATATGATATCTCCTTCATACAATTATAAGCTTTCAGAATGTTTCTGTCATTTTTAAAATAACCTTTACAAAACAGTACTACAATAACTTAGATCTGTAATAGTTTGGTACTAGGTAACAAAAACATAAAACCAGCCTAAAATGGTTTGCTGGTCTTAATGGGTTTAATCTCCCAGTGTGAGCAACTGATTTTTCCCAAACCTCTGAAAACCAGCCAATCGACCACTGCCCTTTGTGAAAAATAAAATGAAATAAAATAAAATGTATTTGAAATACATTTATTTTGTGCTAAGTATACTACAAATACATTTAAATATTTATATGCTTAATAAAAAAATTGGTATACTTGTTTTGGTACACTAAACTGGCATACAATATGTGACCCTGGACCACAAAACCAGTCATAAGTTGCACGGATATATATGTAGCAATAGCCAGCACTATATTGTATGGGTCAAAATAGATTCATAGATTTTTCTTTTATGCCAAATTAGGATATTAAGTAAAGATCATGTTCCATGAAGATATTTTGAAAATTTCCTACTGCAAATATATCAAAACTTAATTTTTGATTAGTAATGTGCATTGCTAAGAACTTCATGTGGACAACTTTAAAGACAGTTTTCTCAATATTTTTTTTTTTTGCACTCTCAGATTCTAGATTTTCAAGTTGTATCTCAACAAAATATTGTCCTGTCCTAACAAACCATACATCACTGGAAAGCCTATTTATTCAACATTCAGATGATGTATAAATCTCAATTTTAAAAAAATTACCATTATGACTGGTTTTGTGGTTCATAATCACAAATTTGTGTTTAATGCTCTTTAATTGTGCAGAAGCAGTGCTGAAGTCCAACTAAAGATATACTTAAGTATTCTGATTATGGTAAATTGGAACTTTTGCAAGTATACTTCAGCTGCACTTTAAATATCTTGCATTTAAAGACTGGTGTTATACAGAATCATACGATCCTTCTTAATATTAGTATTAAAACACATTTTAGGCATGATATTAAGAAATTACAATAAATTAATAAAGTTATATGTCAATAATTATGTTGAAGTATACTTAGTATGAAATAAATGTATTTCAAATAAATTATGCCATTGATTGGATGTGATAACTAATTTAAATTGATGATGATTATTATTATTTACAATATACAGTGCGCTCCCATTCATTAATGTTAATGCAGTTCTAGTTCACAGTGCATTAACTAATGTTAACACTGACAGCTTTTGATTAAAAAAATATTAGTAAATTAACATTAACTTAGATTAACAAATGCTGTTGAAGTATTGTTCATTGTTCATTCATAAGTAAATGAATAATTTCATGATAATTTACTCACCCCCATGTCATCCAAGATGTTCATGTCTTTCTTTTTTCAATCGAAAATAAATTCAGGTTTTTCAGGAAAACATTCCAGAATTTTTCTCCATATAGTGGACTTAAATGGTGGGCAATGGGTTGAAGGTTCAAATTACAGTTTCAATGCAGCTTCAAAGGGCTCTACACAATCCCATCTGAGGAATAAGGGTCTTATCTAATGAAATGATTAGTAATTTTCTTAAAAAAAAAAAAAAAAAGAATATACTTTTTAATCACAAATGATGTAGGTGGAGGTACCGACCCAGTGTTTGCAAAGCAATTGTGCAAAGAAAGTCAAACGCCCTTTACAAAAAACAAGGTAAAACAATGATGTCGGGTGATTTTGAAGTTGGAGGAGAAAATGAGATGAAGTTTTTCACCCTACCCTACCTTTTTGAACCAAAGTGCACAGACAAAGAGCTAACTGCACATGACGTTTCGTGTGTGATTATGTAATGTGTCAGTTTGCACATGCACATCACAGAACCAGTGGCAGAACCAGTTTACTTTTTTTTAAGAAAATGATCGTTTTGCTAGATAAGACTCTTATTCCTCACCTGGCATCGTGTAGAGCCCTTTGAAGCCGCACTGAAACTGCAAGTTGGACCTTCAGCCCACTGACCCCCATTGAAGTCCACTATATGGAGAAAAATCCTGAAATGTTTTCCTCAAAAACCTAATTTCTTTGCGACTAAAGAAAGAAAGACATAAAAATCTTGGACGACATGGTGGTAAGTAAATTATCAGGAATTTTTTTGTCTCAAAACACTGGTTAACTTGTGTTATAATATTTATCCAAAATGTTTTGTGAAACTTGGTAAACCAAAAATAGTTTCTCACTATAATAACCACCATTTGAATTATTATTATTTATTTATTTATGACAGATTTGCAGTTTAAGCTTGATGAGCGGACAGCCCACAGCAGCCTGGACCTTTTTAAGAAGGACACAGGTGTGATCTATCGAATGCTTGGTGTGGACCCCTCTCTCGTGCAGGACACCCCTCTCCGATTCCGGGAGTGGGCTGTGGTTCTCGCAGACACCCACATTGACTCTGGACGGCACTACTGGGAGGTCACGGTTAAAAAGTCCCATGAATTCCGGGTGGGCGTGGCCGAGGTGTCGACATCACGTGACGAATGCGTGGGCACCAATTCCAGTTCCTGGGTGTTCGCGTATGTCCAGAGAAAATGGTTTGCTATGACCACTGGCAAGCAGGTCCCGGTGCCGTTGGTGGGGAAACCCGATCAGGTCGGGCTCTTGCTAGACTACGAGGCTGGACGGCTCAGTCTGGTCGACACCCAGAAAGCTGAAGTGGTGCACACGATAAAAACGCAGTTTCGCTCACCCATCTGTCCTGCGTTTGCACTCTGGGATGGGGAGTTACTCACACACTCTGGATTGGAGATCCCACCAGGGCTTTAGTGACTCTTGGTTATTCACACATGGATGCTACATGCCTCTTAATGGATAGAGAAGGAGAAGTAGGGGCCTTATGAAAAGACTAAGGAAGTCAGTGGGAACATAGCCGTTTTTTACTGCCATTAAACCAGATTTGAGCAAGATTTGTCCGTTTAGCTGGTGAAAACATCCTCGCTGTTTAGTATTCGTGAAATGATGAAACTAATGAGTCCATACATGCACATAAGAATACTTGATTATGCTTAAAAATAATTTCTCATTTTGCATCTGTGCCCAAGTAGTTATACAGATTTTTTTCAATAAAAAAAGACTCTTTACCAGTGACTTTCTTTATTTACAGTTTATACGTCCATTTTTTTCCCATCTCATTACCCACCTTACACTTAATCAATTTACGTCTTCCACTTACATCTTAGCTTTCATTTTTAATTTCAGAACTTCCAGTTTTGTATCCAGCAATAAAGTGCGTCCACACACCAAGTTTTAAATACATTAATTTCTTGCAAAATATGCAACAGATCCTTCCCAAGCGGGTTCAGTTAAAGCTTTTGTGCCCTACATTAAAATAACATCTTTTAAATTATGAAATGCCTTACAAAAATATTTATTAACAAGCTTAAGGAATTCAAACATCTTAAAAATAGTACAAATATACAAATACTTGCTCATAATGTTTAGCCAAAAATGATCAGTAACGTAAATGACATGGAAAGCTTTGTCAACCGGGCTACAGTTCACTTTATGAAGACTACTGGCTCGCTAACCTAATATGACATAATAACATTTCCAGTATGGTTATAAATACTTTTATAAATAAACTACTTTTTAATGTGCATGCATGCTTTTCTTTATAGATACCTTGCTAATTTTACATTAACTGTGTACTTCGTAAACGTGGATTCACAAAAATCTTCCTATGAAAGAAGTCCAGAAGGTGAATTCCAGTAGGTTTAGAAGATGGTATCTGCATTTTTTGAATAGTTCTTAAAAAGTTCTCAAATGTTTTCTTAAGAACATCTTCAGGAGCAACTTTACTTAAAAATAAAATGTCAGGCTTTTTTATTTTCTGACTACTGTACTAGTTTGCTCATGGTTGCCTTATATAATACAACAATTTGAAAACTTCATAATGATACATCTTAATACATACACTACCAGTTAAAAGTTTTTGAACAGTAGGATTTTTAATGCTTTTGAAAGAAGTCTTCTGCTCACCAAAGTACAGCAAAAACAGTTAAATTTTGAAATATTTTTACTATTTAAAATGTAATTTATTCCTGTGATCAAAGCTAAATTTCCAGAATCATTACTCCTGTGTTCACTGTTACATGATCCTATAGAAATCATTCTAGTTATTATCAAAATTAATACTTTTATTTAGCATGCTGTTCTTTTGAACTGTCTATTTAACAAAAAAACCTGAAAAACTCTACTCAGCTGTTTTTAACATAATAATAATAAATGTTTTTTGCGATTTCTAAAGGACTGTGATGAGTAATGATGCTAAAAAATCAGCTTTGAAATCACAGGAATAAATTACATTTTTAAATATATTCAAATAGAAAACAGTTATTTTAATTAGTAAAAATATTTTAAAATGTTACTGTTTTTGCTGTACTTTGGATCAAATAAATGCAGGTTTGGTGAGCAGAAGTGACTATTTTAATTAAAAATCATTAATTTTAAAAATCATACTGTTCAAAAACTTTTGACTGGTAGCGTATTTATCCATCTATTAATGTTTTATAAAAGTCAAATATTAGGGTTTTATCTACATATTTAACAACATTCTTTTCAAGAACTTTAATTCTTATGTTTTGTCTTAAGAATGCTTAAGAATATCATTTCCTAAGATTGTTCTTAAATATTTTGGGAATACAGAACACAGTCAGTAACTAAGAAGAAAATAGCAGTTGAGAATTTTAATCTGAAGAAAGTTTTGTGAATCCGTCTCCTAGTTACTAAGGTTACTGACTAACCTTTGAGTTAAGGATGTGCTTTTATATAAAAATACTTCTGCTCTGATAAATATGGAGGTAAAGGAAGCTTCTGCATTTCTAAATTGGTCCAAGCACAAACCAAACTGTCCTTGAGGAGCTGTACCAGAAATGACATTCATACTCCCACAGTACACTGAACAGAGGTCTGAGAGACTACAGTAAGGATCTTAAACCATCAACAGAAGCTAGCTGAGGTCTACACACAGCAGAGCTTTGGTTTGAAGCATCTCTGTAACACACACCTGCTCAGCGTGTCCTTATACCGACTTTGTCGTAATCTCACACCCACATGCTTCTCTGAAATCATGAGAGACTGAAGTTTGAGATTTTCATGGTAGTTCTCCTTCATACTAAACTCTCCAGTGTCTCCATGCTCTGCAGTTCCTCTGCGTCCATGGCGGAGTTGGGACAGGTGTCTGTGCTGAGCTCCTCTGGCATTAATGTGTGTGTGTAAATGCTTTGATACTCTTGTAGGACCTTGACCACGGCGGTGTTCCCAAACTGCATAGCGTCATCGAGAGGTGTGTTCCCCCATCTGAAGAACAGATGTGTTTTAAATAAATGAAACAAAAACAGAGAACAAAGGTGCACTGGAGGGGAGTTCTGCCGTACCTGTCTTTAGCATTAGGGTTGACTTTGCAGGTATGTGTTAAAAACTTGACTGCATCCAAGTGTCCTGAAATCAGAGTTTTAGAGACCTATTAATAAATGAACTAAATTTTTAGAAATGTAACTAGAAATGTAATGTAAAGACTGGTGTGGGTCAGGCCAATGGCAAGAGACTTAAGGTAACAGAAAATGTTACTTTTTTGCCTTCATAATGTTCAAAAGTTTGGGAACAGTAAGATTTTTTTTCTTTTTAAAGAAGTTTTTTACGCTTATCAAGGCTTTATTTATTTGATCAAAAATACAGAAAAAACAGTGATATTGTGAAATATTATTTTAATGTAAAATAACGGTTTTCTATGTGAATGTTTTAAAATGTCATTTATTCCTGTGATGCAAAGCTGAATTTTTTTACATCATTACTCCAATCTTTAGTGTCACATTATCCACAGAAATCATTCTAATATGCTGATTTATTATCAGTATCGGAAACAGATGTGTTGCTTAATATTTTTTGGAACCTGTGATAGTTTTTCAGGATTCTTTGTTAAATAAAAAATAAAAAACAGCATTTATTTATCTTTTGTAACAATATAAACTACCATTTAAAAGTTTGCGGTCAGTAAATTTTTATTCTTTCTTTTTTTGCAAGAAATTATTACTTTTATTCACCAAGGATATGTTAAATTGATAAAAAGTAAGAGTAAAGACTTGTTAGAAAAGATTTCTATTTTGAATAAATGTTCTTTTTAACTTATTTATCAAAGGATCCTGAAAAAAGAATCACAGGTTCCACAAAATATTAAGCAGCACAGTGTTTTCAACACTGAAAGTAAAAGTAATAAATCTGAATAGAAGTTTAAAGCATTTGCTAGACAGATTAAATAAATTCTGATCAAGTTTGGAGTTTGGAAATACAGTAATATTACGAAGTATTATTACAATTTAAAATAACAGTTTTCTATTTTTAAATATTTTATGTAATTTACGTAATTTGTATGCAATTACTCCAGTCTTCAATCTCACATGATCCTTCAGAAATCATTCTAATATGCTGATTTGGTGTTAAAACCAGTTGTGCTGCTTAATATTTTTGTGGAAACTGTGTAAAACTTTCTTTCAGGATTCTTTGGTGAATAGAAAGTTTAAAAGAACAGCGTTTATTTAAAATAGAACTATTTTGTATCATTATAAATGTCTTTACTGTCACCTTTGATCAATTGAATGCATCCTTGCTGAATAAAAGTTAATTTCCAACTGTAAACTTTTAAATAGTCATGTAGATACAACAAAAAAAGGCCTAATTACCTTCTGCTGATGCCACATGAAGGGCAGTACGTGTGTCATAGTCAGTCAATTCCATATTGATTGCAGAAAGAGCGATTCTGAGAAAAAAAATTAATATCTTTATCTTTATGTTTGAATGTATTTTAATTTGCAATAAAATGAAAGAAAATGTGTACCTCCTGAGTGCTGAAACATCACCACTGTAAGCAGCAAACATCAGATCCACCACAGACTTGTTCTGTAATATTATAAATATAATGATTGGTCATAACTCGCTTTTAGTTTTGATTTGTTAGCACTGTGTGACTAAAATAGTAAATGTGGTCTGTGGTCTCACCCTCTCGTGGCCTGTCTGTCTGCGAGGGTCTAACTTCTTCGCAAAGTGTCTCAGATTGTCATAGTTGTGGAAGTTAAAGAGAGAGACTAGCTCCTAAAAGACAAGCAAATTCAGTTAAAGGTCTCAGAGAAAAATAAAGAAATAAAAAGAGAAAGACAAAAGCAAAGCACCTGACAGAAGTGGATGCCTCGGATGCTATTGCCAACACGGTCAAGAGCTGGAGACCAGCACATCACCCCCATGATATTAGGAACCACGAGCAGCACGGCACCAGACACCCCAGACTTAGCAGGCAAACCCACCTGAGGAAGAGAAACGCATATAATAACAGTGATTTTATTTAAGTAATTAACTGGGGTTTAAAGCAGATGACTGAAATAGTTTCATGTAGCTGTAAAGTCCACTGTGTACTTTATCAGACTGAGGAATTCAGCAAGCAATCAATCAGCTGTGTGTGTTTGACTCACGTGAAAGGCAAACTGGCCGGAGAAGTCATACATGCCACAGGAGTGCATGAGACTGAGAGTGTTGCGGACGGCCTCGGCACTGAGCACACGCTCGCCTGTGATTGGACAGATCCCTCCATTAGCTAATGTCGCCGCCATGACGCTTCCAGACTCACATGTCACCTCAATAGAGCACAGCTGGAAATGAAAGAAGAGACATTTTAGTGATATAGGATGAGCAATAACAGCAAGTACCATTAATAAAGACAATTCTGTGTCAGAATAACAGCTGATTTACCTGAAAGTAGAAATCAAGGGCTGCCATCATGTCAACTCCTCTGGGAAAACACTACAGGATTAAATGCAGAGTAGCAAGTGAGAAATCAATACAAATCCTCTCAATATGTTTATGAAAAATGGCAATGACCAAACAGGCACTCACTTTTTTCTCTTTGAGGTAATAGCCAATTGCATAGTTCCTGTCACCGGTCTCTTTCTCTGACTGGAAACTTTAAATATCATCAGATATTTGTTATCAACAGAAAAAGCTATTACCAGTACATATAAGATAACAAATTGAAGGTTCACCACTAAGAGAGTGTAATTTCATAGAAGTAATGAAGTTATATTTAAAACTCACGTGGCATTACTGAACCCAACGTATTCTCTGCCAGCCATTCTCTGCAGATAATCCATCATCTGACCCACAAACAGAAATCAATATTTATAACAAACAAGATAACAGCAGAAACCTGGGATGGTTTACATGGTGGAGATGTTGCAATGTACTCACAAAGTCGAACTTCTCTGCCTTGTTGGAACCAGGCTGTAATAGATACAAAAAAAGAGAAAGTGAGAGAAGAAGACAGACAAATCACCAATACCCTTGTGAAAGACAATTACATTTTAGCATAGTTGTAAAACTGAACTGAATGAAATGTTTTCTATAGAAGCCCATGTCCGCCACTAAAAAAAAAGATAATTGACTTTTAAAAACTTTTTTCTCACAATTCAGAGTTTACATCTCACTATTCTAACTTTTTCTTTTTTAGAATTGTGTGATATAAGCAAGCAATTCTGAAAAATTAAGTCAGAATTGCATAATATAAATTTGTAATTGCGAGTTATGAAGTCAGAACTGCAAGAAGTGAAGTTAAGTCTGAGAAATAGTCACAATTCTAAGAAATAAACGTATTGAAGACATTAACTCATAATTCTTGACTTTTCTCATAATTTTGACTTTTTTTCTCAGAATTGCGACTTTATATCACTATTCTGACTTTAACACGCAATTGTGAGTTACTAAGTCAAAATTGTGAGATATAAACTTGCAATTTGAGAATATATCAGTATTTTTTCCCCTCAAAATTGGACTTTATAACTCATAATTGCAAGTTTATATCTCTGAGAAAAAAGTCAGAACTGCAAGAAAAAAGTCAGAGTTGCGAGTATTTTGTCACAATTCTAACTTTATTTCTTGCAACTGTAAGTCTATATCACACAATTCTGAGAAAAAAAGTCAAGTTATAATTTTGCATTTGCGAAAAAAGTCTGAATTGCGAGTTATAAACTTGCATTTGTGAGAAAAAAAAGTCTGAATTATGAGTTGTCGCAATTCTGACTTAATTGCTTGGAATTGTAAGTTTATATATCACACAATTCTGAGAAAAAAGACAGAATTGCAAGTTTTTATCTCACAATTCTGACTTTATTTCTCGCAATTGTGAGTTTATATCACACAATTCTAAAAAAAAAAAAGACTTGCGAGTTCTAAACTTGCATTTGTGAGAAAAAAGTCTACATTGTGAGTTTTTAGTTTATATCACACAATTCTGAGAACAAAGTCAGAATTGTGAGAAAAAGGTCACAATTGCGAGTTATAAATTTGCATTTGCGAGAAAAAAGTCTGAATTGTGAGTTTTTATGTTGCAATTCTGACTTAATTTCTTGCCATTGTAAGTTTATATCACACAATTCTGCGAAAAAAGACCGAATTGCAAGTTTTTATCTCACAATTGTGAGTTTATATCACACAGTTCTGAGAAAACAAGTCAGAATTGTGAGTTATAAACTTGCATTTGTGAGAAATTTATATCACACAATTCTGTGTCTGAGTCTTTATCCTGCAATTCTGACTTCATTTCTTGCAATTGTAAGTTTATATCACACAATTCTGAGAACAAAGTTTACTAAATTAATAGTAAATTAAAATATATTTTAATGTAAATTCTACTGAAACTTGTATGTCATGTATTAGAATTTAAATAAATTCGTAATTACCAATTTATAATGATAAAGTTGTAATTTAGTGCATTTAAAATGTACTACTTTAAATATTGTATATAATAATATTTAAATATATAATAATATATAATATATAACTTTAAATATTGTAATATCTAGTCAACTTTACATGTAGTTTAGTATTTCAGTGAACACATCAAAATAATTGTACAGGTTTTGTAGTTTATCAAGCATTTAAACTTACATCCTTGAGTTATATGTAATTTTTCTACAGTGGTTTTATTCATTAGAAATTTCTGGAAGCTAACCAATGGTGATGCTAATCTTTTTTTAAAACAACAAACTGAACAGCTCTACAGAAAGACCAACAAGGCAGTTGTGAAACACATTCAGCATTCACAGCGTCCACTGTAATTTAGTTAATGTGCTATAAATGAACTACATATAAATAAAATTAGTTACTGTTGGCAAGCAAAAAATAGCTAACAGTGACTCCAGTGACACAGTTTACTTTGGGACTGATCCAAAGATTCCTCCGCAAACAGTAACACAGTGCAGTATTTAGACACTTGGTGGCAGTGTGGACAAACATGTGCAATAACGGACAGCACAGAAAAGGGTGGTATGATAGGAGATCATAACCGTCTTATCCTATAAAAATGCATATAAAATGTATGAAAGGTTATGAGTTCATTGAATGCGTTAAAAGAGAATCAATTTCATTTTCAAGAAAAGATTTTGCAAACATGATCATGATCAAGATCGGTCGTGAAGTTAAATGACAGAACATGTAAAGCCAAATGACTTTAGCCAACATGAACCGCTAGTCCTTAACTGCTACTGAGGACAAAGTGGCCCACATATTGAGTTTCATATGTTCTAAGATGTGATGTTAAGGTGACCAGTTCCACGAGGTCCAAACGAGAGTCCCATGAGCAAAGGTCAGCGCAATGTGATCGCAGCTGTGAGATGTCTTCGTCTTAAAATGTACTCCTCTGTGTCTGTGCTCAAGGAAGTTGTGTAACATACTTTAGGGTATAGGTCAAACTAGAAACTTAAACACTTTTAAACTTCAAAAAAAGTGTGGGAGTCCCTAGGTATTGTTTTTATATCAGTTCATTTAATTTCAATACTATTTAATGATATTATGTAATTATTTAATGTTCTTCAGTTTCATTTTCATTGCAGTCATAGACCTGCCGGTAATTTTGAACATGTAGAAAATCTGACCCCATTTAAACACCCTGAAAGGCGTATTTCTTAGTACCTCTTCTGATTGGCTGTTTAAACACACCTCTTGACCACTAGCTGCTCTTATTATGTCATTTCTAAAAGGACCACCCACTCCCCCCATTACATACAAACACACACCTTGCCAGCTATTTAAAACCAGGTCAAAAGAAAAGGACAAAAATATAATTTTGCCCAATTAAAAGCACTTTGTCTATGAGAGCAATCATTTCTATCAATAAAATGCAATGCTGCTGAATTTAAAATAACTATTCAAGGCTTGTGTCCCTGTAAAGGCTGGGACAAAAATAAAATAAAATAAAATAAAATAAAATAAAATAAAATAAAATAAAATAAAATAAAATAAAATAAAATAAAATAAAATAAAATAAAATAAAATAAAATAAAATAAAAAATAAATATAAATATAAATATAAAAAATAAAAAATAAATAAACAAACATACAAAAAATAACAAAACAAAATAAAATAAAATAAGATAAAATAACAAAAGAGAATAAAATGAAATCAAATCAAATAACAGAATAAAATAACATAACCTAGAATTAAATAAAATAGAATGACAAAATAAAAAATAAAATAACTGAAAATAACAAAATAAAATAGAATAAAATAAAATAGCAAAAAATGTAACTTACATGCAATAAAATAAAGAAACACAACAAAGCAAAATAAAATAGGATAACAAAAATAACAAATTAAAATAAAATAAAATAAAGAATAGAATAAAATAACATAACATAATAAAACAAAAAATAGAATAAGACAAAATTACAAAATAGAATAAAATAAAATAACGAAATAAAATAAAATAACAGAATAAAATAATATAGAATAAAATAAACTTACATGCAATAAAATAAAAAAACCACAAAACAAAATAAAATAGAATAACAAAAATAACAAAATAAAATAACAGAATAAAATAAAAAAAATAAAATAAAACTGAATAAAATAAAGTAAACTGTATGTGTCATGGATGTTAAATTCAGAAATTTCAGTTTGTATTTTAGGTATCATTATGATCCATTTGCATCTACAGTTTGTATAACCTATATCAACAGTGAGCCAATAATATACAAAAAAACAATCTCTTACCTTTAGGAGAGAGCTGATAACAATGGCTCCTGCGTTTACCATGGGATTATGGGGTTTATCTGGGAAACAAAAAAAAGTTTACAAATTGTCAAAACTCAGTGTCAAAGTGGCATCATGCTGACTGGAAATGATTCTGCATCAGATTCAGTAAAGCCTGCAGATGAAATGTTCCTCAGATGTTAAGAAAATTCATTAAATTGATTTAAACTGAAAGGACGTCTGTCAACTCACAAATGTTTAACAGCTACGTCTTAGGCTGATGAGACATGGGGAAACTTTTTGAACAATGTTGCTAGGCAGTGTTGCTGTCAATGGGGAACGAGGTGAAATTGTTGCCCGTTCTTAACTGGAAAGTGCCCAAGCAACATCACTCTGCAACACTGCCCGGCAACATTGCTCATAAAGTTGCCGCGTGTATCATCAACCTTATTCCCAGACCTCATGTTGCAACAGAACACAGTTAGCCCGTGATATTGCTAATTCAGAATCATGCCATTGGTTTGAACCTTTGAAGATTTCATCCAGAGCAAACAAGAGAAAGGTTTACACCACAAGTATACTGACAATGTGACATTTTAACTATCCAAATACTATTTAAGACCACTTCATATGGCCATAACTTTGAGTGAAAGCATTAACAAGTGAAATAAAACAGATTGTGATGGATTCTCACCCTCTTCGTCTAGAGAGAGTTTGTTGAATTTGAGGCCACTTGGTTCTTTCCCCACATATCTGTGCACATGTTCAGTGCCTGTCTCGTGCACAGCCAGCGCATACTCCAGAGGCTTCACACATGACTGCAAACAGAATGGCATGTTGGTGTCTCCTATAGCATGCCTACGTAAAGAGGAAGAGATCAAATTTAACATACAGTAAGTGAGAGGGAAAAGGGTAAGCAAAACAAAATAACATCAAAATAATATCATTCAGAGTCCAGAAAAATCGGAAAGCATCATACACAAGTGAAATTTGGGTTAGGTGGGTTAATAAAACATTAATTTTAACTAATAATATAATATAATAAAACTGATGCAAGTGATGTCCATGATATAAAGACTGTCAGAGACTTGAATATGTTATAACTAGGGCTGTCAGTTTAACGCGTTCTTAATTATTTAGTTATGAAAAAAATAACACAATTAGTTAACGCGCAGGCCTCGCCCCCGACATGTACATCATCTTATATTTCATACAGTTGACTGTCGACAAATATGATGCACGGCAACTCCATAAATGCAGTTATACCCTAAAATTCAAGATATTGGTGTAAAAAGTGCCCCGTATGTGTTTTGTCTTATATTTATATATATCATGTATCACACGATAACACACATGCAACATGAACAATATGACACGAATGCTGATTTTGTCTCGATCTATCACGAGCATAAATGTGATCTTATACAACAGTTCAGTAAAAAAGAAGTTAATATTCTGTTATATTTTAAACACAATATTATGTTTTTGCTCAGTTTTGCAGAGAACATATTACCTTTGAAGCCACAGCAGAACTGTTGTGCGTCTCCGAGCAACACAGCAGCATTTAATTTCTGAATAAATCCGTGTTTTGAACGAATCACGTGAATCAATGATTCAAAGGCCCATTCAAAGACATTTACCGCCACCTTCTGGCAGATTTAGATTCTTATTTAGAGTATCATGTCATTCAAAAAATATGAAGAATAAAAATAAAAACATTATAGGGATAGTTCACCAAATTGTTTTTAATTCTGTCATCATTTACTCACCCTCATGTCGTTTCAAATCTTTCTTTTGTGAAAAACATGAAAGAAGGTATTTTGAGGACTGTTGGTAACAAAGCTGACTCTCTTCATATGAACAAAAAATACTGATGTTTCTCAAAACATCTTCTTTTATGTTCCATAGTTTACGTTAGGCCGTTGCAGCCTAAATGTTTATGTGCAATAAATTCTATGTTGAATCAAACAAAATATTTCTTTCTAAAGCTACAATTTGTAATGTCTACTTACTTTCTCATTTAACACAAAAACAGCTTTAAAGAATCTTTTGTGGGTATTTTCACAGTCAAATTTATTTTGCGATTAATAATAATTAATAAATAGTAATTATTTAAATTAAAAAATTTAAATCAATTTAATGCATCCTTGCTGAATAAAAAATAAAATAATAAATACCATCCCCAACATTTTCACCAGTAGTGTATTTATTGTCAAAAAAGTAATTTCAACCACAGTTGATCCTTCGCAGGGAGTTTGATTGACAGGCGATCTGACTAATCATAACGCGGAATCTGCCATTTTTGTCTGACAAACAAACCAGACGGAAGAGAAGATTAACACCCGTTGACTTAAACTTGAAAAATGCTGCGTATTGATGTCTTTCCGTGGTTGAAACAAAACATCTTAATGTTCACTCATGTTTATTTCATGCTTTAGAGATGAACAGATGAACGGCACTATAGTGATCTGTCACGACAAGAGCCACAAAATGGTTTTTATTTGTTAGAATTTTTTTTTTAAATGTGACAAAATTTGAAAGCTGAGACTTTCATACCTAAAGTCAACTGTCTGTCAGTGCATTGTCAGTTTTCTTTTTGCTCCGCAATGTATTTTTCACTGCGTGAAAACATGGTGTGTGGCCTGAGAGCGCCGTGGCTTGTCGGACGTAGCAACAGTAACTAAGGGGGACGAGTCTTTGCGAAAGATCAATTGTTCATTGTTTGTACAAGTGGGCCAAAAAGTTCATTCTGGAGCTTTTCCGATCACACTGATTTGAGACAGACAGTCTAAAGACTGTATATTTTACCTCTGACCATCCACTGTGCACAGAGAAACTCCCCACAGGTCCGGACTAAACTTCGCTAACTGAGGGATGTAGTTTGCTACCTGTGCAAACACAAACATCGACAAATACAGAGATCAGAGATTGATAAATATGTTTGTTAAAGTGAAACAGCGATAAGGAAAATCAATGTCTTACTTTCCCTCCTTGCTGAGCCTGTGCGTTATAATACAGATGGTTTATGAGGGAGCTGAACGCTTCAAAGTCTGGAATGATGAACTTCCTTTGGAAAGCTTGAGTCAGGAGGACTATGTTACTGCCAACACATCTAGAAACAGAAACACACATACGCCCATGTGACATGACTGTGACTTAACAGCCACCTGTGATCTGTAATGTGCTAAGAGAGTTGTACATGGCCAAACATGATATTTGAGCCATGTTTATTAACACCGACTAAGCTAGTTCAAAAGACACTTAGGCTGTGCCTTACAGGAGTAACAAACACGTTATCGCTGCTTAACGTGGCTTAGCTCCACACACGCTCCCGCAGAACGCATGTACACGCACATATAAACACAACAGATGGCGTGTTGTATTTACCTCTGCTGGAGAACAGAATGTCAGGTCAAGAACGTGTATGTGATGATATGTGTGTATGTGTGCATGATCAACTGACTGCTTGTTTTTCCAGCCTTCCAAGAAAATCTAGATAACACTCATCTGTAAGGCGCATGAGTGTGTGTACATATCGTAACAGCTGCAGGTCATGAACTATAAGTGATGCCACGGCATATTACACACACAAACATACTCTCTTATACTTTGCTTTGCATTTTCAACTCACTTTCTGAACAGTTCCTGGTCCATCATTGCTGTTCCAACAGACTCTTGGAGAGCTTGGTGGATCTGTCGCATACAGTCTCTCAACCGGGGGGTCAGAGGTCAGCAAGCCTGTGCTTTTGAGTGCCTAAGAAATACAAGAACAAATAATGCAATATTGTCCATATTTCAAACATTGATAAGTGAGCAATTATTGCTTGAAAAATTTAGCACAAATTTAGAGATTAACTAGTTCTAGAAGCTACAGCATGATATAAGTGACATGATATTTCAAGTAGTGCTGTCAAAGTTAACCCAAGCGATTAATTTTTCCAGTTTAACAGAGTTAAAAATATTTAGCGGCAGCTCTTAAAGTAATAGCAGGCAAATAAGCTAATAACCCAGCTGCTGTGGTATCTGTTAATTGATAATAAAAGAAATAAGAGGAAATCCATAACTTTTGTAGCTTTAAGGATTCAGCTATATTTAATTTAGTATTTAATGTTTGATAACTTTATTCAGTTTCTCTATATTTTCCTATTTGCTGAAGGGCACAGGTAGGGCACATGGGTTTATGTGAAGATTGTTTTAAGTTCACTTAAATTAGAAGTTATTTTAGATTTTAAAATAAATGTTAAAATTGATAGCTCTTAATTATACTGTAATGTTGGATGACTATAGTCAGTGGTTAAATATTAGGAAAAAATTATTGCAATATCAAAGTATATCTAAAAACTTACAATGGTCTTTAAAATTATTAAACACGATTAGTTTCAGGAAAAAAAACTTTTTTTTTAAATAATCCATTACACTAATGTTCAAAAGTTGTTGTTTTTTTTGATGGAAATACTATTTAAATAATACTATTATTCATTAAGGACACATTAAATTGATCAAAAGTGACAGCACAACGGCTTTCAAAATTGATAATAAGAAGAAATGTTTTGTGAACATCAAATCAGCATATTTGAATGATTTCTGAAGGATCATAGACACTGAAGTAATGACTGCTAAAAATTCAGCTTTGCCATCACAGAAATAAATTACATTTTAAAATACAATGTAATATATGTATAAAAAAACTTTAAAATTGTAAAAATATTTCATAACCTAAGATTTTTCTTTTAAATACGTATTACTGACTCCAAGCTTTTGAACAGTAGTGTACTTTCAAATGAAACAGGATATTATTAAACATAATAGTATGAGCTTTTTGAAATAACATAGATGGATTGTTAGCAATAAGACCAGGAGCATGTATTACAACAGTAAAAACAGTAAAATTTAATTATGCTATGTTTATTTCATCATAAACTCAAACGAAACACAATAGCACTGAGATATACAATGGTTAGATATAGCAAAACAAGTGAATGCAAAGAATTATGACATGATCCTTAAATACTTGCAATGATTGTGAAAATGGATGTCTTTAGCCAAAGGCTAAAAATATGAAGTTCCCGTAGGACAGTGCAATAGTGTTTACATTAGTCAGATGAAAGAGTTCAGCATCAGTCATTTGGTAGGAACATGTTTTCTTCAGTCAGTGATATATAGCATTTCAGCTGTCAAATTGCAGCTATGCTGGAGATGGCTATCATATATAGACAAATCATCCCCATGCACATAAATTATTGCACCACACTTCTTAACACTTTAACGGGTGTCTATTTTTGGGTGGCATGTGTACTGAAGTGTGCACCACTGAAGGTGCAGTACTATGTCTGGAAATATAGAGATTAATGTTTTAACTTGGTTAAACAGTCTATAATTTTATGTATTCTTCCCTGTAATAAAAACTCAGACATCCAAATATGGATCCACATGTTTAGAAATAGGTATATTTATTAGAAGATTTAATGGAGCCACTTGGCCCAAACCTTAAGTCTATTTATAGTACCATTATGTAACACCAAAGATTTATTATTATAACTTATGTAAGAATAAAAATTTCTTATTTTAATTATACTAAATGTAAAGTATGTGGGTGCATGATGTTTTATAGCATGTATTTTATTCCCTTCCCCTTTGACAGATAGTCACTACAGCTCATGCTGACTAAATCACACACACATGCACAAGCACAATTGCATCAGCACACGGTGACTATTAGTCCAACTCACAGCTAGGAAACGTGCCACTGAGATTTTCTGTTCTCCCTGGGTGATAGTGTAGAACAACAGGTCCTCCAACCCAGCAACCACCTTATTACTGCTCAAAACACAAAACAATGCAGAAAACATGTTTTAAACAATACATTTCATTTTAGAAAGATATTAACCCCTCTAAAATCAATTTTAAAAGGCCTTTATATGATCTCTATGGCAACAGGTAACGCCTCTCTGAGGATTTACCTGTACGTCCCGGCGTCAGTCTCTGTGATGACGGGCTGATGGCGCGGATGCTGTCCTGGAGATGCGCTCGTGTGCAACAACCGAGCAGGTGAGTGTCTTCTGTCCAAATTTCCGGCAACTCTCTCCCATTTTCCAGCGTTCCTAATGAGCAAAATACCAGCTCTGGACGCCCGTAGGGTTTTAACACAATGCATAATCGGTCCAGAAAGTTTGGACTTCTAAACCAGCGACCTTAAAACAGTCTGAATAAACAACGCGTGTCTTATGCTTATGAATCGCGTCCTTTCTAGTGGATTCCAAGTGCCTGGTCGTCCCACGAGGCATGGGAGTGACTTCTGTTGACAAATTTAGCCGGTAACCGAGGAATCATAGGCAGCAGGTAAAGACACGCCCCCTGGTGGATGTTAGGGGCGTGATATTGGGAGAAAAAGAAGATGGATCATTGGTGGATCCCAGAACAGACGTATATGGCTCAATAGTAGAAACTAACTGTGCAACAGACTTGCTTACTACTGCCTAACGTTTTGGCACAAATTCAGAAATAAATATTACCCATTTAATCCTACCAGTAACAGTTGTGACCAAAATTTACTTGTGAGCTTGAAGGGTCTATAAAAAGTAAATGAAAATGCAGACTGTTCTTATTGACATAAATCACATGAACACGGTGCAACCATTTGTGGTTGCATTGTGAAATAAACAAACGTTATGAATTAGTAACTGATTGATTCACATTCATTTACTATCCAGTCATTAAAATTGCAGATACACTACCAGTCAAAGCTTTTTAATGTTCATCCCTGCAGTGTTTATATGAAATAAGCAATAAGACAAAAAGTGTATTACCTACACTACCAGTCAAAAGTTTTTAAAATGTTTTTTAAAGATGTCCCTTCCACTCACCAAGCCTGCATTTATTTCATCCAAAGTACAGCAAAACCAGTATTTTTTTTTAAACTACCTGTTTCCTATTTGAATATATTTTGAAATGTAATTTATTCCTATGATTTCAAAGCTGACTTTTTAGCATGACTACTCCAGTCACATGATCCTTCAGAAATAATTCTAATATTCTGATTTGCCGCTCAAAAAAACTTTATTATTATTATTATTATGTTAAAAACAGCTGAGCAGAATGCGTTTCGGGTTTCTTTGATGAACAGAAAGTTCGGAAGAACAGCATTTATCTGAAATAGAACTCTTTTGTAACAATAGAAATGACTTTATCAGCACTTTTAATCAGTTCAAAGCATCCTTGCTAAATAAAAGTTTCAATTTCTATTAAAAAAACAACAAAAATTTACAAAAGCTTTTTATTTAAGATAAATGATAAATGTTGATCTTTGGACCTTTCTATTCATTAAAGAATCCTGGAAAAAATGTACTCAACTGTTTTAAATAATAATAATAATAATAATAGTAAGTGTTCCTTGAACAGCAAATTAGCATATTAGAATGATTTCTGAAGGATTGTGTGACACTGAAGACTGGAGTAATGATGTTGAAATTTTTGGTTTTGATCACAGGAATAAATGACATTTTAAAATATATTCAAAAAGAAAGCAGTTATTTTAAATAGTAAAAATATTTCACAATATTACTGCATTTGCTGTATTTTGGATCAAATAAATGCAGGCTTGGTGAGCAGAAGAGACTTCTTTAAAAAACATTTTAAAAACTTTTGACTGGTAGTGTAGGTAATACACTTTTTGTCTTATTGCTTATTTCATATAAACACTGCAGGGATGAACCTAGAAAATATAGAAAGGAATACACAGATACATAGAAATTACATTGAAAAAAAAAAAACTTAAAGAATATTCAGTCAGAAAGTAAAATAAGGTGTGATAAGGGTTGCACATAAAATATTAACAATTCAAAATTAAAAAGCAGTGCTTTCATTTTGAGGCGGTTGAGAGGTCAATGGGGTCTCCCTGAAAGATGATGCAGTTTTGAGTGACCCTGTGGTGGGGATCTTCCATGGATGAGTGACAGGAAACCAGACTGATCCTGTTACAGCTGGAAGACTTGCTTTGAGGTTATGTTATGCATTGCCCAGTATTTATATTTTTCACAAAACCCTTTTTGTCTGCAACCTGACAAACTTCTATTAATGTTGATGCATCCCTTTTCACAATTAAGATTGAAAAATACATTGAATGTCACAAATTTTAATTTCCTTTCTTTCTTTCTCCTGTTTTTTGTTTACATTTTGCACCAGTGCAATTTTTAACATTTTGCTTCACTACTAATGCAAAGTTATTGAAAGAAAAAGATACAATTTTGCTGGGTGGAAAAAGTTTCCATCATTATCATACTCAAATCCCAGGATCGTTACTAAAAATGGACCTACATTTCACAACTGGTCCCCCACACCCCTGGCCCTGACTCTGACAAGTAGGCTAGATTATGTAATGGAGAACCTTAGTTAGCTCACCTCATAAACAGGCCTGAGACAACATTCCAGTTTGTTATCATCTCATGATGACCCTGATCACACTACTGACATTCTAGACAGACCAGGGTGTCATTTCAGAGACTTGGGTCAGCATGACTCATGGCTCAGAGTCAACATTGGCTTTGGGTCAAAGTTACTATATCCAGTCACCCTTTTACACTGGCACCGGGTGTCACTGTATACGATTAACCTAACCTTGCACATGGCTTTTGCACATTTGAGCCTTGGCAATAACTCACAACCATTTCACGAGCACAGTTAGGTAATTCTATAATTTTGGGTACATCCCATGTCCGTGAAGTACATTTTTGATATATTTTCATCAATATAAAGCCCAGATTTTCCCAATCACACTACTATATGTAAAAAAGCCATATATTTTGTTCAAAAATGATGTTCATATCACATACAACCCTGGTATTCAGCTGACCGATTTTGTAAAGTTGCTCATTCTACTCTGCATTTAAGCATGAAAATGACCTCAAATATAAATTCATTTCATAGTTTTGCCTTTAGTTAGATTAGGTTATCAAGACATTTGGGAGTGCGTTTCGAAAATAATAAGTGTTTATTGTCATATAACTTGTTTTATTTGTGTCCAAAAAACCATTGTCAACTAAGTTACCCTCTAGAACCCCCCCCAAAAGGAATGGTTTGTCCCATTCTAGTATAATTTGCACAGTATGATGATATTTCCTCTAGAAGCACATGGATGAAGCACTAGAAATTTTGTTCTCTCTCTTTCCCCTAATATTGATTAAACTAGCAAACCTGTGTCAAGAGTGGATTAATTGACTGTCAGCCATGTTATACAAATGTTTTATGTAACAAATTTTAACAGACAATTTAACTAAAAACTTTTGTTTATGAAAATATATTTCTAAACATACCATATGCTCAGTAGTTCTAGGCTTCCATAATGAGTACAGGCCCAAAACACTAAAAATGTCAACTAAGTTACCTGTCAACTGTGTTACCCAGTAAAGGTAACACAGTGGACAGTAGCAAATGTAGATGGTATTTTATGCACATATTCCTACAGATCACCTTTATTTATATAGCACTTATACAATATAGATTGTTTCAAAGCAGCTATGTTTGGATTTTTGGGAAACAGGAAAACTTTTTTCTTCACATTGTCAAATTCTAAATGTACCTCTAATTATAGAATGACCCATATAGCCTATAGCAGTGGTTCTCAACAGGGGGGGCGCGCCCCACTAGGGGGGCGCGGAGGGATCGGAAGGCGGGCGCAAATCATGGATCGCGGAACCGGGGGGCCGCCCGGGCCTGGGCACGAGTAACTTTTGACGTACAAAAATACATAGGCTATAGACTCATATGGATTATTCATTGAAAGGTCGCGATCTCGATTCAAACACACGCAATCTTACTGCTATATGATGATGATTTCGCCATGCCTATAAAACCTTTGAAATCACAATCATATCGGAATATTTAAACCTGCTTTCGCGCAACCGCCGATCCAGAGAGAGCTCTGCTCATGTAAGTTAAGCTTTGTTTGAACAAGCTTCACGACCACGATACACGGTATAGGTTACATTTCTGTGTTGCAAACATTGAATAATAATTAAAGTATTCGGATAAATGCTCATTAGAGCCCTGCACGGGCCTCATATATATTTCCTAGACCGGCCCTTGTCCGACAGCTTATCAGAATTATCGGCCCGAGCCCGTCTTTTCCCCCTTCTCCCAAAACAGCTTATACTACTCTTTCAACTATTGAAAGTTCAGTTTTGTATGTAATGGTAAAGTGATTTTATTTCGTTTCATTATTTTGTTACGTTAATTTAGAAAAACGTTTGGAGCATTTTTGTTCATTAAATATAGCCTAAAGTTTTTGTTCTTTAAAGTAAGGACTGTTTGATCAATTTTGCCTTCTCAAATCATCACGACTTGTTTAAAATAAAATCTATAGATATAGGCCCAAAAGAGTTCAAGTATAAAACAATGTTAGTTGCAATGTTAAACTTAGAGAAATGTGCGCTATTAGACCCATACCCAAATTTGTGCGGAGAGTGGAAGCTAACGGCGCATTGCAGGACATTGAGGCGCCAGCGCGATGACTTGCATTGTTTTTTCAGTGGAAACAATTTAAAATATTCCGTCATTTTTGCTCATAATACATCTTTCGCAACTGTTAAGGGTCAACTTTTATTTGTGTGCACTCACAGCATCAACAAAACGTTGCAAAAGGTGCTTTTATTAAATAAAGAAAACAAACATTATGCGCTTTCTGTTGCCTCAACAGGAGCGCTTCACAAAAATGAACCGAAACTCAGCAAATGCATACCTCACAGACATGATACATATATCTATAGAAAGCTTGAAATGATTAATTAACGAAATAAAACAAATACTCTGTCACAAAAACTCTTTCTATATGTAATCTTTAAAGATGCATTTCTCTAAAGGCGCGTCCGAGTCAGGATCGGCAACTTCATCCTTGCTACACTGAAAACACTGGTTTATTAATAAATAATTCAAATATCCCCTTATTTCCCCCGAAACATTAATTGTAATTAAGTTTGCTGGTGCTTTGTGGCATTTTCAGCCTATTGCGTGCGCTTGAACACGGATCTTCCAGCTGCGCTGATTTGCTGCTGCTGGCGGAGACACTAAACGCTTTCCGAGTCGGTCTCGAAAGTGAAAGCAAAAGTGAAGTCTCGTGGTGTTTCCACCAGCGCGGAAATTTGTTTCTATCACCATAATTGGTGTATGTATAAAATATCAAAATAAGGAGAAGCCTAAAACAGACCCGATGCCCGGCCTGAGTCTGAACTATAACCTGAAAATTGTCCCGAAGCCCGGACTTATTTATAACATTTTAAATGGACTAATTTATAAAATTGAATAAAGTAATTAACTAATAACTATACTCTTAAAATTGTCTTAATATTAAAATGTAGACTAGCATGTAAAATGTACAATCTTACAGACTTTATAGACCCCCCACACCTTCCAAATTCGTATAACATCCGCCCTAAATAGTACTGAATATTATTTAGGGCGGATAGTATGCGTAAAATAATACTTACACGTTATTTAGCGTTTACATGTTACAACTTATAGGCTACTTTAAGTTCTCTTGTTCAAAATCTATCATCTATCTATCCTTTTATATAGTTTTATAAAACTCATCATAGTTATTTTAAAAGTCATAAGTTATGAAAAGTATAACAAAGTACAAAAATACAAAAAAAGTAACAAAAAAAAAAAAAGTACACCTATCTATCTTCCTTTTGGGGGGGGCGTGCCACATGATAGGGGAGGTTTGGGGGGGCTTTAGCTCCAAAAGGTTGAGAACCTCTGGCCTATAGTGTCTAAAGATTTGACTAAATCGGCTTGCTCGATTGGAGCTCCCCCTGGTGGACATTGGTGTAGCTACAAAGTTTAAACCCAATTCTGATGCACAGGTGTGTCCGTAGAGCGTTTAGAATGTTTAGAATGTTTATTAATTTTTGAATGGAATTATTTAAATTTAACTGTTCCTAACATGTATATAAGCTGACTAGAATAAAATGAGGATGTGGCAGCTGTCAGTACCCACCTTTGCGTCCCGTGTCCAACCATGAGTGCGGTTAGTATCCCTTTTTGCCTGTAGAGGGCAGACCGCACCAACTCACCTCTGTAAAAACGGACACGGAGAACCGATAGAGTTCAGAGGCACCAGCATACCGACCTCACCTTCCCACAGCCACATGTCAGTTGAGACATTATCCTTTCAGTTACTCTGGGGGTTTATTTACAGTCTCAATTTGTTCAGTTTGTGGAAGAGCGTAAAAATAAGTGTGTTCATTTTTGAGTTCTGCCCTGACAGAATTGCCATGAACTCTGATTGAATGCATTCCAGAGAGGCTGTGTGGGCCATTGTACTGTGGTCTTTGGGGACCTGTCACACAGTTACTGGCACACACACATACCCACACTAAGAAACTGGACTTTTTACATTTTATCTACACCCTCAGGGAAAAAAAGGTGCATAGCTGTCACTGGTGTGGCACCTTATCAAAATTGCACCATTTAGGCACTAAACTGTACCGTTTATGTACTAATATTTATGTTTAGAATACAAATATGGGATAAATAAGGTACAAAGAGGCACCTTTTAAAAAGGTACCACCCCAGTGACAGCTTTAGTACTTTTTTTCTGAGAGTGTATGCCATATGACTTTCGCCCCACTGTTTTCTTCTAGCAGCTCCACTGCAGCTGGTAGATATCGAAGCGAGGGTTCCTTTTAACCAGAGCCTCAAGTAAAATTACACCCACTTATCATTAGATCAAACACCCCTTCCCCTCAAATCATATCCTTTCGTGTTGGCACACATACATCCATACACACATGCACACACACCCTAACCCATGCCCTACTGATGACCATGCGTCTCTTGGTGGAGAATGTTTTTCATTCCTTCACTGTGTCCATGAATGCTGGCTTTGTCTACCTGCTCCATCTTAAACCCCCCTCTCTTCCCTCCATCTTTCTCCTTTCTGCCTCTCCCAACCTTCTCTGATCTCTGTACTGGCCAGAACTGCTATGTGTGTTCAGTGACACTCATATCTGAGAAATTGAGGAAATCAACGTTCTGACAAATGTAATAATTCATTAGGCGCTCATTATTGATTATCAGCTGGATCTGTAATGCATTTTGCAACCAAAAATACACATTGCACTTACAGCGTATACAACTGTTTAAAAGTTTGGGGTCAGTTCAGATTTTTTAAAAATATTTTTGAGGGAAGTCTGTTATGCTCACCAATGCATTTTTTGATCATAAAATGCAGTAAAAACAGAAAAAAATATTGAAAATAACTGCTTTCTATTTGAATATATTTTAAAATGTAATTTCTTCTATGGTGACAAAGCAGAATTTTCAGCATAATTACTCCAGTTTTTAGTGTTGCATGATCATTTAGAAATCATTCTAATATGCTAATTTGGTGCTCAAGAAACATTATTATTATTAAATATTATGATTTTTATTAGAAACATTATTATTATTATTACAGTTGAAAACAGCTGTGTTGTTTTTTTACATTTTTGTGGAGATTGCATAGAATTTTTTTGAAGATTCTTTGATGAATAGAAACTTTAAAAGAAAAGCATTTATTTGAAATATTTTTTGTGATGTTGTAGATATCACCACCATTGCTTTTGATCAACTTAATACATGTTTTCTGAATAAAAGTTTTTTTTTTTTTTTTTAAATAAAATCTCACTGTATTTATTTGTGTTTATACAAGTCTTTTTTTATTTTAGAACTATATTTTATTATTTGAATTTGCACATTTAGATTATTCTTTTGTGATTTTTTAAAAAATGTATTCTGTTTCCATGTTTTGGCCTGGCTTTAATGATACCCATTACTGATTCTTTTTAACTTTATACTAACGGATCCATTATTTGTGTCATTATACACTGCCGTTGAAAAGTTTGCAATCAGAAAAAAATCCAGAAAAAAGCAATATTATGAAATATTATTTCAATGTAAATATATTATGTGAATATATTTTAAAATGTAATTTATTCCTGTTATGCAATGCTAAATTTTTGGCATCATTACTCCAGTCATCAGAGTCACATGATCCTTCAGAAATCATTCTGATATGCTGATTTATTATCAATGTTGAAACAAGCTCTGCTTAATATTTTGTTTGAACCTGTGATACTTTTTTCAGAATTCTTTCATAAATAAAAAGTGATGAACAGCATTTATGTAAAATAGAAAAACTACCATTTAAAAGTTTGTGATCAGTAATTTTTTATTCTTTTTTAAAATAAATTAATACTTTTATTCACCAAGAATGTGTGAAATTGATAAAAAGTGATAGCAAAGAGTTATATTTTTATATTTTCAATAAATGCTGTTCTTTTGAACTTTTTATTAATCAGAAATCCTAAAAAAAGAATCACAGATTCCAAAAAATATGTTTGCAAAATTGATATTAAAAGTAATAAATCAGCATATTAGAATGATTTCTGAAGGATCATGTGACAATAAAGACTGGATCAAAATTCAGTTTGCAATCACAGGAATAAAATGAATTTTAAAATATATTAAAATAGAAAACCATTATTTTAAACTGTAATAATACTACACTGTTTTATCTGTATTTTTGATCAAGTAAATGCAGCCTTGATGAGCATGAGAAGAAAGTTCTTTAAAAAAACCAAAAAAATCTTACTGATCCTAAACTTTTGAACAGCAGTGTATATCCACATGCCACCTGGACGCTTTGAGAACCTGTTGAATCTCTTCGATTGTCCACAAACAGGGTCAGTTTCTCAGGCCAGTTCACAGGACTTAACTCTCACCCTCGAATGTGTACCAGGGAGCTGCTAAGAATGCAGAGTCCCTGTGGTGGACTGTTTGTTTTGTTTAAGTAATCGTTGTGTGTGTGTGTGTGCATGTGTTTGTTCTAAGATACAGCATTGGTAAACACTATGGGTTCCACTGAAAGTAGACTGCATGAAGCGCTGGCTTTGCACAGAGCTCCATGATATAGGCTAAAATCACACCTGAGGAAATATTCCAAAATGAGATTTTCAAACTTTTTGATCCCTAGGATTCCCATATGATAATCAAGTATAATATATTTTCCTGGAATTTCCCATGGACGCCCTGAACCACCATTTGAAAACCCCAATCAAGAGTTTTGATTAAATCAAATAGTGAATGCTGGATCAGAGATGAAGCACATTAAGTTTTGGATAAAATCAAAGGGGAGCTGTTAAACCCAGACAGTGGTGTCCTGGATGAATTAAACCCATTTGTGGCCTAAATCACTCTATCAACAGGGACCCTTCATTCAGAAAATCCTCCGTCCCAGGACACCAGACACTCTGTTTGCCATAGCTTATCTCAGAAGTTATGAGAATAAATAGAAAGCTTTATGAGACCAAACAAAGACAGAACGAATCCTTCCCCCACTTCAGGCCCCCCATCTGGACTGTAATATCAAACAGAACAGTATGGTTTCCCACGGTCGTCACAGTCTGATTAGGTGAAAAATCACAGAAAATGTTATTTTAATTCACTGTCTTACAAATATGAGAGGTCAAATATGCAAGTATTGAAAGAACAGTTGTGCGGCAGTTTAATTACAGTGTAGTGGTGACAAAAACGACACAGTTGTTCACTCATGTGAGTCCGCCGGACATCTTATCTTGGCACATGGATCAGAACATTTTGTAAAGTGAACGTTTCAGGGTCTTGCATGCCGTCTAGTTAATTTTAGCTTTAAAAGGGATAGACCACCCAAAAATTAAACTGTTCCAAACTTAGAAGTATGACAAAGTATGACTTCTGTCGAATGTAAAAAATATTTTGAAGAATGTTTCTACCATTTTTAGGTTCTCATTGACAAAACTAAAAATGGAAGTGAATGGGAGTCAAACAATATCTCAATATTTAAAACAATGTGATTGTTAATAAATGAATTTCCTTTTTTAGTTGAACCATTCAGCTTTATAAGCTTTCAAAGAATTGTGGAAAAGCCCCACATTTAGAAGAAAGCCTGGCGGGTGCTTAATCATGGGGGATTTATCGGCCTTCTGATGCCCGATGCCAATCACGGTCAGTGTTTTGCTCCCGACACGGGTTCCCGTGCCAATCGTCAGGCCCCACATCATCTGATCCGCTGCAACCCAGCCACCCTACACACCCCTGGAGCCTCGCCGTGTTCCTGCCACCGCTCTTCTCCTCTCCTCATCCCTCTACCTTTCCGCACCCTCCCTCCATCCACACCCGCGGCCCTCTTCTCCCCCACTGCCCGGTGCTCTCTCGCATTCCTCAGGTCTGCACACAGAGCCGCATTGTGTGTGTGTCTTACAGAGCACACAGTCAGGACTCATTTCGGACACACACACATCCAACAGGGTGTGTGCACAGTCGCACCGATGAGTACACACACATACACATATCCCTTCATAAAACTAATAGACACGCATTCATGTGCGCACACGACCACAAACGCACACACACACTGATTTTCATATGTGCGCACTGTATACACACTCATCTACATACACAGGATGTCTCACACCGAGGCTGAGATTCCAGTATCCGTATTCCTTCTTTTATGCTTTTGCTCGCTTTTTGGAGTTTGATCTTTTAATCCCTTGAGCATTACAAATTTTCTCTCCTCCTCTGTTCCCACAGTGGGATAGATGATATTGTAGATGTTTTATTGTGATTGGATTGTGGGACAGTTACATAAAGGAAATAAACTTGTTGCCAACTAAACTGGGGAAGACACAACAAAAATGCTATAATGGAGAAATGTTGCTAGTTTACAAAATAAGTCCACATTTAAAAGCAAGTCACTTTACAATTATATATTCAAAAGATCAGTTTTTCTTCAACAGATGTGAAGCATTTGAGAAAAAATACACATGAACAGTGTTGTTTTTGTATTTATTAATATTTTACATTTATTTGCTTTTGTGATTTTATATTTTTTAGTTTTTCATTGTTTTAGTTTTAGTATATTTATCACATCAACTGATATACTTTTCATTTCAGTTAGTTACCATTCCAATATTTCTGATTGTCTGATTGTTCAAAGTTTTAGCTTTAGGTTTGGTTTAGTTTTAGATTCAGTTTTAGTTTTAACAATAACAAAACTGCTAGTGAAACAAAGAGCTGCTGTTTAACTGCTTTGGCTGAACAAGACATTTATTTGGACTGTAATAACAACTCTGAAGCAGCTGGCGCTCTACCAGAGAAATAAAGTTTAAATTTAGACAGGTTTTGCCAAGTATTAAAGACTACTTGTTTGTTAGTTGATAAGTTTGATACAAGTTTAGTAAGTTGGAACTGTGACATTATTGAATCAAAAAGACAATATGTGACCCTGGACCACAAAACCATAAAGATAAATTTTTTTAAACTGAGATTTATACATCATCTGAAAGTTGAATAAATAAGCTTTCCATTGATGTATAGTCTGTTAGGCAATGCATACATATGATATATTTGGCTGAGATATAACTATTTGAAAATCTGGAATCTGAGGATGCAAAAACATCTAAATATTAAGAAAATCTGCCTTAAAGTTGTCCAAATGAAGTTCTTAGCAATGCATTTTACTCAAATCAAAACTTAAGTTTTGATATATTTACTGTAGGAAATTTACAAAATATCTTCATGTAACACGATCTTATCCTAATGATTTTTGGCATAAAAGAAAAATCGATAATTTGACCCATACAATGTATTGTTGGCTATTGCTACAAATATACCCGTGCTACTTATGACTGATTTTGTGGTCCAGGGTCACATATGATAATGTTTCCTATCTTACTCACAGTGAATTGTGGGACATCCACAATCAAGATGTTCAATAGTTTTTGGCAGTGATAACTCCTTGCAAGACTGTTGCAGCATTATTGAACATGCAAAATGCAAATAAGTTCACACCATATGTATGAGTTTTTAATGGTCATGTGCAACCTAGTGAGTCAAAATCTTTGAAACAATGAAAGTATTTTGGTTCTCCAAGTCTCTTTTCTGAGCAAAGGCCATTCTGATGCACTTTCATACAAAAGCACAGAGAGAAAGCCCAGCACTTGCCAGGAAAGGGCAATGAGGGGAGGGGGTGGATGGGTTTGGATGGAATTGTTCTTGAGACAGAGGAGTGGCAGAGTTTTTTTCCCTACTTCTTTCCCAATGGGGTGGGCTGGGGGGCTGATATGGCTCGTATTTCAGCGCTCATGGGGGTCGGGGCTGGACTCACTTTTTGGGATATACTAAGATTCATAAATGCGCCAGTGGACATAAAACCGCGGAGCTCTGACTGACGCGGTGGGTTCTGTCTGTGTGTGCCTGGCGTCGGATCCTCCCAAATACATCCACATCCACTTTCACACTCCCCGCGAGCACAGAGCTGCCGCTCCGCCGGTTCCTCGGCGACTTTCACCCCTGAGGACCTGCATGTCTAATCTTTAGACATGTTCAGATTAGTGGATTCACGGACTCTCCTGCTACTTGTAGCAACGCATTGCGTTTTGCTATCCCTTGTAAGATGTCAACAAGAAGATGACCGTAAGTTGGAGTTTTTCACATTGAAATTCAAAGTATTCTGCTTTAAAAAATTGTACGTGTGTTGCCATGGTGACATGAGAGGAAAGTTTGGAATGGGTCAGTTTGGTTTGCGCGTTTCATCTCTGGACTGCGGAATGTCTTTGGCTCGTTTATTAAATATAACACCGCATGCTTGTATTGTAAGTCTAAGTCTGCAGATATCCAAAGTCTGACTCTGCAAACAAGCGACGCGACGCGTTAAAACGCAAAGTTGCATCGCGCTCCATTGATTTGAGCACCCTAGTACAGACAGAATGACAGATGCTGAGGTAGCGCGACAGGTTCCGCGCTCAGACTCTTGTATGTAGGCTATTAGATTGCTAAGTTACCAAAAAGGTAAAGAACAAAACAGTTAAAGTGTCTACGTTAAAAGTTAATCAGTGCGCAAAAGTGATGCTCGCCAAGTAACTTTCTCCTGAGGAGGTTACTATAGCAACAGTACGCCTTTTGAGCACTTTCAGCTGGATAGGATCGGTCTAGTTACGGTACAGTGACAAAACTCGTATCTTTCTGTCATTACTTATCACTTTATTATACATTTAATGTTTTCAAGTAGTTGGCTGATGGCTAATTGTGCTAGTAGCAAAGTTGCTGTCAGAAAACAACAAGCTCCCTAGCGGCCATTCAATTATTAGATGTGTTATTTCCTAGTTTTCAATGCAGGAAAAAGTTCCAAAGTTGACCGAACAAACTTGCTTTAAAGTTTACAGGTCATTTTCATTATGTAGACTTTTTAAAGGGGTAATTTTCTTTAAAATGAAATACCTGAAGAAAAGACTTTAAAGACTCAGAAGAACTTAAGCTAGTGTGGTGAACCAAGGAAGCCAAAATGATAGCTGAAGTTTTTTTTAAATAAGGGTTATGTGTAACCATTTCAGCATTAGAATTATTAATCTCCATATATAGGCCATTAATACATCCACTAGTGGTACTGTGTGTGCTGTTTCACTCAAGATTAGGAGCAAAGGTTCCTACAAGGGTTCAAACGGTGCACCATTAGCACACGTGCAAAGGGTTTGGAAAGCAAAAAATATTTCGGGTTTAGTTCAGGGGATTTTATGTCGATTAGAAGGAGATTTGGGGAACTAGGTTTGGTGGGTGGATAAGGAGGTCTGTGGAATGCTGTTTGAAATGCCAAAACATCAGACTGGCAACCTCAGAGGCACAAGCATCTTGGAAGAGTGATTTGTTAAATTTGGTAAACTTTGAAGTGATAGAAGATTAATGACCCAGATGATGATCTCCTTGTGTTCTCACTGTGCTCAGTAAACAAGGAAATGTTAATTACACAAAATGCTTGCTTAGGCCGGCCTATATCTGCATCCAAGAAAAGTGGATTTTCCGTATTTACAGTTCAGATTAAAACAGCTGTAACTGTTCATTCATTCATGTGCACTAGAGCTGAAAGTTAAAGGCAAATTACACTTTCATATGAATATTTGAAAAGCAAACACATGAAGGGGTCCTGTGTGTGTGAGGGCTGTCCTTTCCGACCCATGAGGGTGTGTTTGCCCTGGTGGTAAGTGAGACCATTAGATCCAGATGGAGCTTTCAAGAGGGTGTGTTTGCATAAGGCACCAGGTTGTCAATGCAGCCCTGTCTGTGTTTGAAAAAGCCCCATTCATGGCTAGTTCAGTAGATTTGGGGTTCAGTTACAAATACGCAGACTACAGGAGCCCACATTTTACACCAGGGTGTCAGATATGCACCATGCAAATATTACTAGCCAGTGTTGTGGTGAATGTATAATCAAAATGTAACCAGATGCCAGCCACCAGGTGGACAGAAATTAGAATTTAGTTTGCTCATATAAATGTATATTCATATATAGAATTTAGAATATTGTAAATATATTAATATATTTTATTAAATATATTAAATATTCTAAAATATATATGACTATATATATATATAGTGAACCATACAGCTTACATTTTCAGGAAGAGGTTGATGTTATTATGTCGCTCACCTGTCTCTTATCCCCATGCACTCCTTTCTGTCGCCCCCTTTTGGTGGCTGCAGAGGAAGACTTTGGCGGCTGCGTCCAAGATGGCCAGCAGTATGCAGACCGTGCGGTATGGAAGCCAGAAGCGTGCCGCGTCTGCGTGTGCGATGCAGGGGCAGTGCTATGTGATGAGGTCATCTGTGAGGACCTGAGAGACTGTGCCAATCCCATCATTCCACCTGGAGAGTGCTGTCCCATCTGCCCAGCTGACACCGACGAACCTATCGGTCCGCTCTCTGCTCATACACCTCTCTTTGCCTATCATACCTGTCCTGCTAGCTGTCTGCTCTGAGTTCCGTTACCAATGGCAAACGTGTCACATACCACTAGACTACACTAGTTGGTCATGTGATTGTGTTCAGAACTCAAAGCAAACATTTAAAGTGAAGAAAGCAACACTTTTAAAATTGACCTTTGCATTGTAATGCAAATTATGTTTTTCAGTTGAAGAGTTTTTTGGCTAATATATGTCCACTTTACTTTAAATCTGCAATTCATTTTGATAGTAGGTTGGGTTATTTTACTGAAAGAATATCATCTTGACAGTAATTTGTTGTGAAATCCATTATTTTTAGACATGATCTTTGGTTAATACTTCAAAAAAGGAAATATATTTGAGCTAACTTACACTTTAGTCTTAAAATATTTCTCTATGATTTGACTTTTTTAGTTAAAAGAATGAGTGTAGCATTATATTATATTATATTATATTATTACATTATACTTTGATTGAGAGACATACAAAGTTCAAATAGCTGTTCAGTTTTTAATACAAAAGACAATACATTTCTTGAAAGTGGACTCATTTTGGCCAAATACTGCCTTCGTTTGCAAAAAGCTGAAAAACAAGACAATGAGTCTTTGAATGAGAGGCCATGGCACACACCTCATTCAAACCTAATTGACAAAAAATTTAGAAGTGTTCTTTCAAACTTTTAATTTATTTCATGTTCAGTCAACCTTGACAGCTGATACTGTTCATTTTTAATTTCTTGTGTGTTGCTGCTCTACAGATACACACAACAATAAGATGAACATAGTTATCAAAATGCAGAAATGTTTTCCTAAACCTTTGAATACACTCCTGCTCACTGTAATCAGCTCATGGCACTGATACAGAATAAAAAAATATTTAATTTATTACTTTTTAATTTAATTTGCTGAGCTTCTAATGTAAAGCATAATGCATCATGTTTTAAACTGATCATGAGCTTGCAACTTCATATTCTGCTTTTAACAATTTAACCCGAAGCAGACTGGGAAGAGAATGATGCTGTTTTGGTACAAAGCCTAGTGGGGTGCCGCTGAGTTCAGCTATGCAGTTTCAGCAGGGAATAGCAGTTCATTAGTTCTCACAGTAACACTGAGTGTCTGACTAGTTTACCGTCCTCATTATGAGTCAGTATTAGCTGATTACTTCATTCACTGCCCGTTTTTCCCTGATCCTTTAGTGACCTCTAGTTTGATGAGCCAGCAGTATTATTATGAATGAATGATTCAGATGTTATGACTCCAGACAGGCTGTTCTGCAACACTGGTTGATTTTGTATGCGTTTGAGTGTTTGCTAATTGATAGAATACGTGCAAAACTACTTCCTCATGTGTCTAATTGTCAATCTTTGTCTTCCCTTCATCCTGTGACATGATTCAACAGGGTCACTTGGTGCAAAGGTGAGACCTTGACTTATTTATCATGCCTTTATTTAAGAAATGCTTAATATTTCTAAGGTTTAGATTGAATACTGAATAGAATTAATTATGTAAGTCTTAAATAAGTTCTTTCTTACTCTACACAGGGACAGAAAGGTGAACCAGGCGATATTGCAGATGTAAGTCATTCCACCAGTAAACAACTTTGTGTTTTAGAATGATTTTTGCAAACTAGAGTTGGAAAATAATATTTATTTATTTGTTTCTGTAGGTTGTAGGACCAAGAGGACCTGCTGGCCCAATGGTGAGATAAATCATAAACACTTCGGTAGTTTCTGAAACAATTAGCCACAACTCATTGCACATCTCCACTAGGGGGCTCCGTCCCTTTCACATCAGAAGCCTGCAAACTTTACTTTTTGACTTTTACATTTGTATAATGCATTTGTATTTTTATGATTTCAGGGACCCCCAGGAGAGCAGGGACCACGTGGCGAGAAAGGACCTAAGGGTGAGAAGGTAAGACATTTTGCCTTTATACATTTTTTTCTCAGACTTGTTAGGTAAAGTGATGTCAGACCTTATTAGCGGTTATCCGGGGGCAGTGGACACACTCTGCAGGATGCTGTCATGTGAAAAGGCTTTAGTTAATCTCTTTTCTTTTCCGCTCATATGCCCTGTTATTTTTCCCCCACCCCTTAGGGAAATCCCGGCCCAAGAGGGAGAGATGGCGAGCCTGGTACACCTGGAAACCCAGGACCCCCTGGACCACCAGGACCTAATGGTCCCCCTGGACTTGGAGGAGTATGTTTCTCCTCCTTTCATCTGCTCTCTAAATTTGTGTCTGCCATTTTGCAGGGTTACTTAAGTGTGTTTTTCTGTGTGTGTGCAGAACTTTGCTGCTCAGATGGCTGGTGGTTTTGATGAGAAGGCAGGAGGTGCTCAGATGGGTGTGATGCAGGGACCAATGGTGAGAAAAAGCAGTGTTCACAAACACAAAAATATCTACATGTATTTAACAACTTTTGAAATTGTATTTCTGTTGTTGATGTTGTTTTAAACAGCAACCTATTTTAATAGAATCTCACATTAAGTCAACATTTTAAAGTACTGTCAGAATAAGACATATGAGTAGTTATTATGGTATATAGTTCTGTAACTTTTATATGAAAAGTTTGTAAGGTCTGCCCCCTTGCAGAATGTTCTGGAATGACATTTAATTTTAAGCCATAATATAAATTTTTACATTTTAGTCTGCAAGACGTTTTATATTTCTTTTAACAAGTTCATTTTCTAACATGCATACAAATAAAAAACAAAAAAATAACATGAAAACAACATGCACAAATTAATAAAGCTCACCTTAAGTTTCAGTATTTAGGATTGAGATGAGCACAGTGCTACTTTATAATTGTACTTAATTGTAATTAAATGAATTCTTAAAATAAATTATTGAATTTTGCAGCATGCAGTTACAACATACATCATATTAGGAGAGTCAAGTTCCTGTTTTGAATCTTTAGTGCCCCCTACTGACTGATTTAATCACAATAGCATTTTCAAACGCCACCTGTTCTCAGAAAGTTACAGTGCTTCACAGATTCAAAGTTTGTAACATATAAACATATACTCATAATAAATATGGATACTAATAATAAATCAGTCACAATTAAACAAATAATGAACCTTATTAGACTTCAACCAGTTTTGATACCCAGTCTATAAATAATTGGTTAATACAACACAGACATGCTGTTTGCGTTCATGTGGGTCAATGTTGCCATGCTGCATTTCAACTTCATCTGTTTTTACAGGGTCCAATGGGTCCCCGTGGTCCTCCTGGCCCCCCTGGAGCACCTGTAAGTAAATACACATCACTCATATTCGTAATTATTTCATATTTCCAGTTAATTTAAAAATACAACATAATGGCTACACATGAAACTATGATGAGACAGATATGAGTAATATGTTAGCACCTACCAACGCCAACTCCTAAACCCACGCTGTCATTTGTTTTCATTCCAGGGCCCACAAGGTTTCCAAGGCAACCCTGGAGAGGCTGGTGAACCTGGCCCTGCTGTGAGTATCCCAAATCATGCCCACATGCACATACACTTGACATTTTATATACCCACGTTTTACATGGCCCACACGGATGTCACATTAAAATGCATATAGAGATTGGCATGGCTTTACTAGAACACGATGCAGATTAATCAATTTATAACAATTGTTTTACTATAGGGTCCACTTGGACCCCGTGGCCCACCTGGACCCCCTGGAAAATCCGGAAGTGATGTGAGTACTTTTTGCCACTGGCTTGATATTCAGACTTTGCCAAATGTTGAATGCTTGACAGATACTAACTACAATGTCTCTGCCCGCTCTTCTTCCAGGGTGAGGCTGGCAAACCTGGTAAAGCTGGTGAGCGTGGACCCCCAGGGCCTCAGGTAAACAACATGCACAACTAAGATCTAATACAATCACATTTTTACAAAGATGCAACATAATCGCGTAATATGTTTCTGGTTTGTATGACAGGGAGCCCGTGGATTCCCTGGAACCCCTGGCCTTCCTGGCATCAAGGGACACAGAGTGAGTTTCAGCTGGAATTAATTGATATTCCATGTGTTTATTTCTGTATAAATACTAATTTAATTTTTAAATGTGTTTGTAGGGACACCCAGGTCTTGATGGAGCTAAAGGAGAGGCCGGTGCTGCAGGTGCTAAGGTATAGCAACGTAAAAACAAAGCCAAAAAACTTTGTAAAATCCATCCTAACACACTGTCTATAATCATATCTGACAGCATATGAAAAGAACCTGCAAACAAGTTTCACAGGGCATCAAAAAATCTAACATACATTTATCAATTTTTTTTAGACTTTATTATTATTTTTTTTTTATTACACTTTTTCTGTTTTAGTGTACACAAACAGAGATCATAAACAAAAATAGTCACATTCACTGCACATTTATCAAATTTATGTAGTTATAAGGAATTATTGTTTGCAAATCTTATTTGGAACAAATAATTTAATTTCCTCAGGTATTTTAAATTATAAAGATATTTTAAACTATAAGTACTATAAGTCATTTACACCCAACTGTAACAGATAAACTATGTAAAAATCATCCAAACACACTGTCTATGCTCATAATTGACAAAAAAAGCATGTAAGAATTAACTGTATACAGATTTCACATGGCATCAGAATTATAACAGACTTTTATCAAATGGTTATGTAGTTGTAAAGCATTATTGTTTGCAAATCTCCATTGGAACAATATAAATTATTACATAATTTCATTTCATTTAATTATTTAATTTCTACAGATAAAAATATTCTATGAAGATACCAGAACTTTGAGCAACACATAGTAACATGCTAAATGTGCTAATTCATTGTAATAAAGTTCTGAGCAAATTGATTTGACCTACAACTAAAGGTCTAATCAGTCTCTTTTCTCTTCTTCCAGGGTGAATCTGGTGCTAATGGTGAGAACGGTGCTCCTGGACCAATGGTCAGTACCTAGAGTCAAAAATGACCTGATGATTCATTTAGCTGTAGTTTTGTGACACTGAAATAGTGTATCTAACACTCTCCATCCTATTTTTTGTCTGTCAGGGTCCACGTGGTCTGCCTGGTGAGAGAGGTCGCCCTGGACCTCCTGGTGCTGCTGTAAGTGAACACTTAGATAACTGGCCTAAAAAAGAATACTATATATAATCAAAATTTCAGACTGTAATGATCTGCTTATGTCTCTCCACAGGGTGCCCGTGGTAATGATGGTCTGCCTGGTCCTGCTGGTCCTCCTGTAAGTGCATTTCCTCACCTCAATGAGTGCAGGAAGTCTGTGTGACCTTGTTTACAGTTCCCATTCTGTTTTGACTTGTGAAAATGCTGTTGCTAATGCTAACTAATGGTAAACTCATATGGGATGCCTAGAGATATCACAGTGGATGATTGTTGATAATGCGCATATGTATTTAACTTAATGATAGCAAATAATTTCATACAATATTTACTACAAACATTTTAAAAGTGTACATGAAAAATACTGAAGGGATGTATAGGGTGCATGAGGAAGTAAACATGTCTCTGATCATTTATTGATGTTTTTGTCCTCAGGGCCCTGTTGGTCCTGCTGGTGCTCCAGGTTTCCCAGGATCCCCTGGTGCTAAGGTAAAACACCAGTCATCTGCAGCACTTCACTGTACCCCATTCTCAAATTTAAGCATTTCCACAGATGTATGAGGAATAACATTATCCTTGCTAATGAGATGTGATGTTCATTCACTCCTGCAGGGTGAAGCTGGTCCTACTGGAGCTCGTGGACCTGAGGGCGCACAAGGACCCCGTGGAGAGGCCGGTACACCTGGATCACCTGGACCCGCTGGTGCATCTGTGAGTAAAATGACTTGATATTATGACAAGCAAAATATGATTCGCATTTATTTATCAGTGTATTCTGTACAGTATTTTGAATTAAAATATTCACATTTTGCAGGGTAACCCTGGTACTGATGGTATTCCCGGTGCCAAAGGATCTGCTGTGAGTATACCCATATAACTTACCATTCTCTTTCATTCATTTCTCTATATATTTTAATTAATTTTGAGTCTTAACACTGGTCACACTAATTTTTCTCTTTTTCAGGGTGCTCCTGGCATTGCTGGTGCCCCTGGTTTCCCAGGACCCCGTGGTCCACCAGGACCTCAGGGAGCTACTGGACCCCTTGGGCCTAAAGGACAATCTGTACGTAATCTTGTTTCGAACCATTTAAAAAGCTTTCCCAGACATATTATAGATGATCCAGATTGCAAACGTTACTGATTATTGTGCCATTTGAGGGTCACTATTATACTAATTGAAAACATTCTTGCGTTTATAAAGGGAGACCCTGGTATCCCAGGATTTAAAGGCGAGGCTGGACCCAAGGGAGAGCGTGTAAGTAACCAACAAGATACTTGTCATCAGTCATCTTTACTATTGTATCACTCACAATCATATGTAATATTGTAGCAAACTAATCAATCATATTTTTTTCCTAATTACACAGGGTGTTGCAGGACCTCAGGGTGCCCCTGGGCCATCTGGAGAGGAAGGCAAGAGAGGACCAAGAGGAGAGCCTGGTTCTGCCGGACCTCTCGGACCTCCTGGAGAAAGAGTGTGTATTTTATCCTAATCAGTTTTACTGATTTCACTGAATGATAAAGAACCACACTAACATGTGTTATCCTTTGCTAGGGAGCTCCAGGTAACCGTGGATTCCCTGGTCAGGACGGTTTAGCTGGAGCAAAGGTTGGTGATTTAGACTCATAGTTGGTCACTCAACTAATCAAGCCATGTATTTCCTCTGTACTCAAATGTTGTGTACTGTGATAGGGCGCACCTGGCGATCGTGGTGTTCCAGGTGCAACCGGCCCGAAAGGAACAACTGGAGATCCTGGCCGCACAGGCGAGCCTGGTCTTCCTGGAGCAAGAGTGAGTGATTGTGGTATTTCTGGGATTTACCTGATTATTCTGAGAAATGTAGATCATCATAACTGTAGATAACAGACATCATAATCTAAAATCACCATTTATGATTATTGATTAAATGGCTCATTGCATTTTTCACCGTTCTTGTGTTCCCTCTTCTAACAGGGTCTCACTGGACGCCCTGGTGATGCTGGACCTCAAGGAAAAGTTGGAGCAACTGTGAGTATCTATGAAATTTAATGTACTCTTATTTTTGCACTAACAGTAAAGAGTTACAGCCTGCAAACATATACACTACTGTTCAAAAGTTTGGGATCAGTAAGATTTTTAAAAATATTGCAATTTAATGCAAGGATAAAAAATGACAGTTTTAATGTTAAAATAAATTTTTATTTCAAATAAATGCTGAATCCTGAAAAATATTATAATAAAGAAATGCTTCTTGAGCACAAAATCAGCACAGAATGATTTCTGAAGGATCATGTGACATTAAAGACTGGAGTAATGATGCTGAAAATTCAGCTTTACCATCACAGGGATAAATTTTAACAGTGATTCACCACATTACTGTTGTTACTGTATTTTTGATTAAATAATGCAACCTTGGTGAACATCTTACCAACCCCAAACTTTTGAACAGTATATGTTTTACCCAAAAAGTGACTCAAGAGTTATTGGGTAAAACCATTTTCAGATGATAAATGCTGCATCTCATCACAGTTTAGGGCAAACTTAAATACTAAACGTGTCTTATTCATTATAGGGTGCCCCTGGTGAAGATGGACGCCCTGGTCCTCCTGGGCCTCTGGGAGCTCGTGGTCAGCCTGGAGTGATGGGATTCCCTGGACCTAAGGGAGCCAATGTGAGACCATTATTTCAACATATCAGCTACTATTGTTCATATTTAGGTCCATAAAATTGTTTGGGAATTGTATGTGTTGTACCTCATTGGATTGTATCTCTCTCACAGGGTGAGCCTGGAAAACCTGGAGAGAAAGGACTTCTTGGACGCCCTGGTCTTAGAGTAAGTCATGTTTCAATGTCTAGATTACCTGTACTTGGCATTGTATGTCAGTAGACACAAGATCTCCAGATGAAACTCATATGAAATAGAGTAGCTGATAAGAAACAATTATTAAGCATATAGCAAACATCACTATTACACCTAAAAGAAGCCCAAACCATATCAGGAATATCACAGACACTTGGGTTGGGCTCTTTTGACCTAGAAACCACCCAGAACACCCTAGAATTCACACACTGTGCTTGAAACCATTCAGAACACCATAGTAACCATATACTAACACGATGCAGAGGTTTTGTACAGACAAGTACAAAACAAATGTAAAAATGTATTTTTTCTTCTATTAGGGTTTGCCTGGTAAAGATGGAGAGACTGGAGCTTCTGGTCCACCTGGCCCTGCTGTGAGTATTATATCATATAACTCACAATGTCTTATGACCTCAAATCTTTCAGTCAGTCGATAAATGGTCTGAAACACTTCCTTGGAGACTAAATTGTGATTTTTATTGTGCCTTTAGGGTCCAGCTGGTGAGAGAGGAGAACAGGGTCAGCCTGGTCCATCTGGCTTCCAGGTACATTCAAAATTATATTCTACTATTTTATTCAATTTAGAAAAAGAAAACTGCATTCTTTTTTAAAATTACTGAAGCCGAACAAGGAGTCAGGACTCAAAGTGTAATTATTTCTATGTAATAATAACCACAGTTTCATGGAATCAAGGTTTTCTAAGAATTACTCTGTTTCTGCACAGGGTCTTCCAGGACCTACTGGAGCCCCCGGAGAGCCTGGTAAACCTGGTGACCAAGTGAGAATCACTTAAGATGTTTATTTAAATTTTCCATTTGTGGTGTTGCGAGGTAATCAGTGATTTTAAGTGTTCCAATTATGCTGAATTTCTCTTCTGTTCTTTCGCTCTGCAGGGTATTCCTGGAGAGGGTGGTGCTGCTGGTCCCACTGGACCAAGAGTGAGTTCCTATCTTTGATTAACAAATCTCCCAATTACTTCTGAAAAATTAGTAGTAATGTGTCATTACACCAAAGTAACTCTCGTCTGTGCTTTTCTTAGGGTGAACGTGGTTTCCCTGGTGAGAGAGGAAGCGCTGGCCCTCAGGGTCTTCAGGGACCAAGAGGACTTCCAGGAACTCCCGGTACTGATGGACCTAAGGTGAGACCACACCACATACTAATTTGGAGCTCATTTCTCATTTCAAGTTAAGCATTTATTTGAAATATTTTTTTTGCATTATAAAAGTCTTTACTATCACTTCGATCAATTTAATGCATCCTCAGTGGATAACACTCCCCCTCACATCTCTGCTTGATTACCAACAGGGTGCAATTGGACCAGCTGGTGCTGCTGGAGCTCAGGGCCCTCCTGGTCTGCAGGGCATGCCTGGTGAGAGAGGAACTGTTGGAATCCCTGGAGCGAAAGGTGACAGAGTAAGTGTCCCTAAAAATGGTACAACCGCTCTTCTTAGCAATTACATTAGCCTAATTTCATTAATAATGACTTACTGACTGTCTTATTTTACTAGGGTGACACTGGAGAGAAAGGACCTGAAGGTGCTCCTGGCAAAGATGGTTCTAGAGTAAGTGCTATAAAGACAGCTGGTGTAAGGAAATGGTTTGCGTTTTTTTTCTTGCTCATCATAAGTAATGATATTTCTGTCATCTTTTTGCCAGGGTTTAACTGGTCCAATTGGTCCACCTGGTCCTTCTGGTCCCAATGGCGCTAAGGTGAATGTCTCATCCTTATTGTGGTCTTCCAAAAAGAAAAATTATTTGAGGAGATCTCGTTTAATTACTCCTTTTCTTTTCTCACAGGGTGAAACTGGTCCCATTGGATCAGTTGGTGCTCCTGGTGCTCGTGGTGCCCCTGTAAGCAAAATATTTGTTTGGTTTTTGTTTAGTGTTATAAGTTATTACACAGCAAATGGAATAAAGATGAAACTAGTTTGTGGTTTGTCAAGTGCAATCTTTAGGTTTCTTCTTATTCATTATCTTTCAACATCCTTTTAGGGTGACCGTGGTGAGATTGGTGCACCCGGACCTGCTGGCTTTGCTGGACCTCCTGTAAGTAGAAACACAGTTGCGAAAAGCCTCCGTTTTATTGCAGTGATAATATTATAGACTTTCATTTATCATAAAAGATCTAAAAAAACCAACCATTTAAAGGGATAGTTCACCAAAAAAATGTAAATTCTGTCATTAATTGGTCACAAACATGTCATTCCAAGACCTTTATTCATCTTTAGAACACATTAGGATATATTTGATGAAATCTGACCCTGCATGTAATTATCACAATTAGGCCCAGAAAGGTAGGTAGCAAGGACATCATTAAAATAGTCCATGTGACATCATTTTTGGGAGAACTGTCCCTTTAATAATATTGTGAATGTAAAGGGGTATATCTACAATACACATATGGCCACTAACACCAAAATGGAATATTCTTGTATGTGAAATATCTTAGGTTATGCCATTTTAAAGAGCATTAATAAAATGATTAACAAAATTGGAAACCCAATAGATATGCTACATAACATAATATAAAAAATATACATTCTCTGTTGCTTCAATGTAAAAATGATGTGGTGAAATAATCGATTAGGTTGTGTCTTTAGTATTAAACTTAAAATTACACCATTTAGTCATAAGGTAGCTCAATCTGATTACAACCTTTTGTTAATGTCACTCTTTAGGGTGCTGATGGCCAGCCTGGAATTAAGGGAGAGCAGGGTGAGGCAGGACAGAAAGGTGAATCTGGATCCCCTGGACCCCAAGGACCATCAGGAGCACCTGGCCCAGTGGTAAGTGTTTCTGCCTCATATCTATTGATACTCTGAGACATTTTGTGAATCAGTTTCACACTGATATGCGGTTAAAATAGGCAGTTTTTTTTAGAAAGCTTTTGTGCTGTTTCTATGTGGATTCAATTATTATATTTTGCTCATCAGTGTTCACTGCTTGATTTCAGGGCCCAACTGGTATTACAGGACCTAAGGGAGCACGTGGAGCCCAGGGAGCCCCTGTGAGTTTATTAATAAGTCAATTAGTCATAAGTAATAATTTACCAGTTGCTTTGACAGTAAAGACATTTGACTGCACTGAGTTAAATTGTTTCTTAATAATAATGTATTTCCATGTTGTAGGGTGCTACTGGTTTCCCAGGTGCTGCAGGAAGAGTTGGACCACCTGGCCCCAATGTAAGCCCCTCAATATCACAGAAAGATCTCTGCAGTTCCTCCATATTTTGCTTAAACTTGATTAACTGTATTATCCTAAACTTCTGCTAATTTGAAACTTTTAAAAATTATTCTTTCCCAGGGAAACCCTGGTCCCGTTGGCCCTGCAGGTGCTGCTGGTAAAGATGGTCCTAAGGGAGTTCGTGGTGATGCCGGTCCCCCAGGCAGGCCAGGAGATGCTGGCCTGCGTGGACCTCCTGGTGCTCCTGGAGAGAAGGGAGAGGCTGGAGAGGATGGTCCTCCTGTAAGCCTCAGATTCATTCATAAATACTTACTTTAGCATTGAAGGCACAAATGTATTCTGTACAGGTTTATTGTTTCCTTACTGTGTTCTTAACATTTGTTTCTCTCAATATTTCTTGTGTAGGGTCCTGATGGTCCTTCCGGCCCTGCTGGTCTTGCTGGTCAGCGTGGTATTGTTGGTTTGCCTGGTCAGCGTGGTGAAAGAGGATTCCCTGGACTTCCAGGACCCTCTGTAAGTAAATAAACCCACAGGCAACAACATTTCTATATGAAAACCTCTCATCTTCATTCAAACACAGTTTAAAACAAAGTTGAAATATAGAATAGATTTTTGTGTTTTGTTTATAAGATCAAGAACTTTTTAATAATATGAAATATTAGTATTAAAATGCCTCACATATATCTAAATATGCCTAGAAAATCTGATATTGATGCAGTGTGATACAAATTATTTTTACCACAGGGTGAGCCTGGCAAACAGGGAGCTCCTGGATCTGGTGGTGACCGTGGACCTCCTGGCCCTGTTGGACCTCCTGGATTGACTGGACCTGCTGGAGAGACTGGACGTGAGGTAAAGAACACATGCATGCATAACATATTAAAATCAGTACCAAACAAGGCAAAACTAGACTGCAATAATCTGACTCACACAGAGATACATCTGAAGTGAAGTCAGTGAACACTTTAATAAACACTTTTCTTCTCATACATATTATAAGACCAGATCTCACTCATCCATTCTGTTTGTCCTCAGGGTAATCCTGGATCTGATGGTCCACCTGGTAGAGATGGTGCTCCTGGTGTGAAGGTGAGGGAACAAACAAACTCGTACAATATCCTTTTCTTGTAATCTGGTCTTTGTAAATGACAAAACTTCTTACTCTTTTTATTCTTTTCCTGTTCTTTTCTAGGGTGAGCGTGGTAACACTGGTCCGATTGGTGCTCCTGGAGCTCCTGGTGCACCTGGTGCTCCTGGTTCCGTTGGTCCAATTGGCAAACAGGGAGACAGAGGAGAGAATGTGAGTACATCAACTTCAGAAATCATTTTTAATGATATAATGATTATATCTTCTGCAAACATGAATGTATGACTTTAATGTAATACATCTACGAATACGAATTTGTGATCTGCTACAACTGTTACATAAAACATATTAGTGTTACACCATAAATCCAGATCTAACATTCACATTTCTCCCCCCCAAAAAATCACCTGTAATATAATAAGCAAGACCGCCCTTAAAGAGTTTTTAGCAGTGTTCACCGCATATTGCATAAAGTATTTTTATTTATTAAGTCCAATCTTTTTTCTTTTCTAAAGGGCCCACAAGGACCTGCTGGACCTCCAGGACCCGCTGGAGCTAGAGGCATGGTTGTAAGTACATTTTTGAAGCATAAAGAGCACACAAAATACACATCAGGCTTTAAAATTCTTGAAATAGCCAGTTTCAAAACATATTACATACACTAAATGGGTATTAAAAATACACTGAATGTGACCCTGGACTGCAAAACCAGTCTTAAGTAGCATGGGTATATTTGTAGCAATAGCCAAAAATACATTGTATGGGTCAAAATGATCAGTGTTTCTTTTATGCCAAAAATGATGTGTCATAGTATGTTAATATCATGTTCCATGAAGATATTTTGTAAATGTCCTACTGTAAATTATATGCATTGTTAAGGACTTAATTTGAACAACTTTGAAGGCGATTTTCTCAGTATTTTGTTTTTTTTGCACCCTCAGATTCCAGATTTTCAAATAGTTGTATCTCGGCCAGATATTGTCCTATCCTAAAAATTAAATGCTTATTTATTCAGCTTTAAAAATAAAGAAAAAAATTGTCCCTTATGACTGGTTTTGTTGTCCATTGTCACAAATGGGAGGAAAATCCAGTAAATTGACCAAATTTTGCCAAAAATTGCCCTTGATGTAATAATATATAAATTACCTGGTTTATTTTTTTATATTTTTTAAGTTAAAATATTAATTAAGTCACATCAGGTCATTTTTTGTAGTTTTACTGTATATGTTGATGGACCTTTTCCATTCCATCAGGGACCCCAAGGACCTCGTGGTGATAAGGGTGAGGCAGGAGAAGCTGGAGAAAGAGGTCTGAAGGGACACAGAGGATTCACCGGTTTGCAGGGTCTGCCTGGACCTCCTGTGAGTCTCTTTTACAAGTCTTGGTTTTTATAAACAAGTTGCAGTGGTAAAGTAGAGATATTAGATATGCTTACATTTCTGTTGTGTCTTCTCAAAAAAGGGTTCTCCTGGAGACCAGGGTGCTGCTGGACCTGCTGGACCAAGTGGCGCTAAAGTAAGTGTAGCTCTCAATTAAACTGAGACAATTTAGACATTCGTTTAATGCTCAGATGGATTTACTAATGGTCATATTACTTGCAATAGGGACCTGCAGGACCTGTTGGACCAGCTGGTAAGGACGGTGCTAATGGTCAGCCTGGACCTATTGGACCACCTGGACCTCGTGGACGCTCTGGAGAGTCTGGCCCAGTTGTAAGTGCATATAAACAAGCACTTATTCAGTAAAGTCATTTGACATGAAAAGAACATGTCTGATTCATTTTGCCTTCCTATCTGCTGTCTTTAGGGTCCACCTGGTAACCCTGGACCCCCTGGTCCTCCTGGTCCCCCTGGCCCTGGCATTGACATGTCTGCCTTCGCTGGGTTGTCTCAGCCCGAGAAGGGACCTGATCCTCTGCGTTACATGCGTGCCGACGATGCCTCCAGCTCTCTTAGACAACATGATGTGGAGGTGGATGCCACACTTAAGTCCATCAACACCCAGATCGAGGACATCCGCAGCCCAGATGGCTCCCGCAAGAACCCAGCACGCTCTTGCAGAGACCTGAAACTCTGCCACCCTGAATGGAAGAGCGGTAAGAAATGAAAAAGAGATTCAGAGACAGCCTGACATTTGAAAATGTTCATAGGCGTCACATTCACTTGCTCAAAACAGTCAAGTGCACTTGTGTGTACGATACTCACTTGAACAAATTTGGTCCCTGTCCACAGGTGACTACTGGGTGGATCCCAACCTTGGTAGCCCTGCTGATGCCATCAAAGTTTTCTGCAACATGGAGACCGGAGAGACCTGTGTGAAGCCCAGCACTCCCAAAATCCCACGCAAGAACTGGTGGACCAGCAAGAGCAAGGCGCAGAAGCACGTGTGGTTTGGAGAGAGCATGAATGGTGGATTCCACGTGAGTATAATCCTTACATTTTGGAAATAGTAAAATAAAGTGACCACAAACACACCAAACCTCAGAAACAAACCATCAACAAACCAGCACTGTAAAAGGCACATCTGGAACTGATTATGAACAGCTGTTCTATTGCCGGCTCGAGTGCCTGCAGATTTCCACAGCTGGTTTGGGGAGCTGTTCACAGTTCTGAAATTCTGTTGGTCCGTGGTGCTGAAAGTCTATGTGACATCCAATCATAAACCAGCAGGGACGGGGAGCTGTACTGAAATACTCTCGCCTTCTGCCTGTGTCACTATCTAGTGTTACATTTAATCAGCAGTTTTCATTTAGTGTTGATTAATAAACATATTTTAAAGGTATTAAAAGATTTTTCCCTTTCTCTAACAGATCAGCTATGCTGATAGCAGCCAGACTCCTAGTACTACCAGCATCCAGCTGAACTTCCTCAGACTGCTGTCTACTGAGGCCACTCAGACCATCACCTACCACTGCAAGAACAGCGTTGCTTACATGGACCAAGCCACAGGCAACCTGAAGAAGGCCGTTCTGCTGCAGGGCTCCAATGATGTGGAGATCAGAGCAGAGGGCAACAGCCGCTTTACATATGGAGTACTTGAGGATGGCTGCAAGGTGAGTCACACAATAAAAAATATAATTTAAAGCATACTAGCTATAGTTAAAAAATGTATTACTGAAAATGAATGAAAAACAGAATGTTTCTTTTTATTAAATAACTGTAATAATATCCACCCACTTACATTTTTTTCTTTTTCTGCTGTCTTACAGAAGCACACAGGTCAGTGGGCCAAGACTGTGATTGAGTACAAAACTCAGAAGACATCCAGGCTGCCCATCGTGGACATTGCTCCAATGGACATCGGAGGAGCAGATCAGGAGTTTGGAGTGGACATTGGCGCAGTCTGCTTCTTGTAAAAAATAAAACATATGTGGATTATGAGATAAGACATGGAAAAATACCAATGACGAGCAATAACTGTGAGGATGCAATACACTCTCCAAATAACGAAATATGGAAGAAAAGAAAAGAAATCTGAAAATTGACGAAAGTTTTTTTTCTCTAAAACACAAAAAGTCGTGCTGTCCACGTTTAGTGTTCAGGAAAACCAGCGCTAAATGGGATTGCCCCAAATAGTCTCTCCCTCTGAAATCCAGCCATGTTTCCCACAAGCCCTCAGTGCAGCGCCTCCTCCTGACGGGAGCCAAGAGGAGGACAGAACAAGCAAGCGCAACCAAGAGACAGAAACATGGCTTGATGTCATCACATCCTGCAGGGGGTGGGTGGTTGGGTGATGCTGTACAGCGTCATGGCTGGATACCACAGTAGTCCCTCCCACTAAAGAAGAAAGAAGGCCATGCCCAGTCCCCCTTCACCCTTCCCTCTGCCTCTTGACTGTGACTCAGAAGAAAACATCACATTACGCAAGATTTTGTGAAATGTTATACCTGAGGAGGGAATAAGTTAATATTTACTGTGTATAGTAACAAAAAGTCTTGATTCAGTCTGTACTGAAGCAGCCAGATCTATATATTTTCACAATTATATGTGTTTGTGTGTGTGAGCATGTGCCTATACACACCAACAATATTTTGGGGAAAGTGCAGTTCCATTTCTTTCTTTTTTTTTTTTGTTTTTGTTTTTGTAAATGATTTTTATTTCCCATGATTGCCCAAACTAGGAACTTTTGGTCCCTTAACATAACAGCAAAATAAGAAAAAAATGAAATAAATTTGGAAACCATTTCTATTTTTTTGTTTATTTGCATGATCTTCATTTTTCAAGAAAAGCTACCTCACACAGGAAAAAAAAAAACTAAGTTAAAATCTGGATGTGAACGGAAGCGGCTTGGGGTTCGAGAAGCATCAGGAAGACCCCCCCGGCACGGCTCGGTCCATCTTCAGAAGGTGCTATTAGTATTGATCTATCAGTCAGTATTTCCCACAATTCCCAGACCATCCCACTCCCTAACTAGCCTCATTCAACACACACAGCCTGCTCAGAGGATGCGGAACTATGCGGGATGATCAAAAGACAGAGGGACTCTTTTGGCAATGCCGGAATTTTGCTCCCAAAGGATCGCCGTATCGCTGAACAGGATGTGTGTGTGTGTGAGGGTGTGTATATTTTTGTTATAATTAATATTATTATGATCTTGGTCTTTTTTTGTTTGTTCTCTCTTTTTGGTTCTGGTTTTGTTACGATTTTAATGTAAATTGAAAATAAAGGAAAAAACAAGGAATTATGAAGTCAGGTTTTAATTGTGTTTTTAATCATCATAAGCACAAAAAGATAAAAGTATGGATTTGGCATGGGAGTATGAAACTAGTGCATTGCCTCTGTGTGTGTGTGTGTGTGTGCGCGCGCGCCGTATGTTTGTGAATTTTATAAAAGAGAGGCCTACAGGGTATCAGACATAAAGGCTTGTATAACATACTTCCTTAGCCTTCAAATGGCCTTCTAAAAATAAAACAGATGGCTCCAACCACAATAACAAAAGACATTTGGAGCCATAAAGGGTTATTACACCCCAAAATGAAAAAAGTGTCATTAATCACTTACCCCCACGTGGCGAACTGCGTGCGCCGTTCTGTGTCAGTCGCACCAAACGTGGTTTGCGTCCAGCGGATACTCTCCAAAATGGCACTACGCTGACACGAAGGAGACAAATTATTGAATAAAAAAATTTTTTTTTGTATGCGTACACAAAGTATTCTCATTGCTTCATAAATTTCAAATTGAACCAGTGATGGCAGATGGACTATTTCGACGATGTCTTTAATACTTTTCTGGGTCTTGACACTGGTATTTACCTGGCAGTCAATGGTCCAGGTCCAGTCACAAACCTCCCGGTTTTTATCCAAAATATCTTCAATTGTATTCCGAAGACGAACTAAGCTTTTACGGGTTTGACATTTACATGTCAGCCATTTGTAATTGACTGTTGTTAAATTAATTTATAAACTACAGAAAACTAAATTGATGCAGGACTAACATTCTGTAATATAGCAACAAGGCATTAAAAATGTTTTCTCCCACTTTGGTTCATAGTTCAAAGTATATAATTGGGTCTGTAGACAAGGAAGTATTACAGTAAAAACTTAGGTTGACATTAATAATTATTTTTGTGTGGGGTTGTGGTTTTTACCATGAAGCACAAGAACTGTTATCAAAAAGTATGGTACATTCTGCTTTTTTCCATACATGAAAATGCAGGGCCAACACCAGCAGCCGAGTTCAGTTGTAATTTTGCTTGGTTCATTATAAAAATTTATATTTACAAGCATAAAATTACACCATTAGACTATCATTACAGTCATAAGAAAAGGTGTAAGAACTGTCACGGATACCCCTTCAAAAAACTAGGTGCATGATAACCCTGACTATAGCTTTTAAGAAAAGATGAGTAGATGATGATAATAGGGTAGTGCACCAGCCAAGGACATGACACCCTGAGTAAAACAGACCTATAAGAGATGGCACAAAAGAAGTCATTATACCAAACAGCCATATAAAAGCATGTCTGGATTTAGCAAAAAATGATTTTGCACTTGGGTGAGATCAAAAGTTTTCAAGGCAATAGTAGAGTAAAAATCTTCAGCTACATGGCAAGGACAAAATACACTGCAGACAACACCTGTGGCCTTGTTTTCATCATTAGGGGTATTTTGCATTAAAAGAGATGTCAAGAATACACTACCAGTCAAAAGTTTTTGAACAGTAAGATTTGTAATGTTTCTTAAATAAGTCTCTTCTGCTCACCAAGCCTGCATTTATTAGATCCAAAAAACAGCAAAAGCAGTAATATTGTGAAAGTTTTACTATAACTATTTTCTATTTGAATATATTTTAAAATGTAATTTATTCCTGTGATCAAAGCTAAATTTACAGCAACATTACTCCAGTTTTCAGTATCACTTGATCCTTCAGACATCATTCTAATATGCTGATCAAGAAACATTTTTTATTTTTGTTACTATCAATGTTTAAAACAGTCGAGTACATTTTTTCATGATTCTTTGATGAACAGAAAGATTCAAAGATCAGCATTTATGTTAAACAAAAAGCTTTTGTAACATTATACACTATACCATTCAAAAGCTTGGAGTCAGTGGGAAAGAAATTATAGAAAATTTATATTTCTACTTTGCAAGGATGCTTTAAATTGATCAAAAGTGATGATAAAAAAATATAACATTACAAAACAATTTCTATTTCAGATAAATACAGTTCTCCTGAACCTTCTATTCATTAAATAAACCTGAAAAACCTCAGCTGTTTTTAACATAGTAATAATCAATGTTTTTGTGCAGCAAATCAGAATATAGAATGATTTCTGAAAAACCATGTGACTGGGGTAATGATGCTAAAAAATCAGCTTTGAAATCACAGGAATAAATTACATTTTAAAATATTTTCGAAAAGAAATCAGTTATTTTAAATAGTAAAAAAAATAGTGCTGTACTTTTTGGATCGAATACTTGCAGGCGAGCAGATGAGACTTATTAAAAAAAACAAACAAACATAAATCTTACTGTTCAAAAACTTTTGGATGGTAGTGTACATGGAAATGCAAAATTCCAGTCTCAGTCTGTTAATATATTTATAGAAATGTACATTAAAAGGCAAAACCTGTGACTAGAAATACAGGCGTAATAAATATCAACCATAATTTGTAAAATGATGAGTTAGTTCTCATACTATTAAATTACCTAATCAATAAAACATAACAAATAAGTAAAATCGATAACAAGCAACATTTTTGACGGTACAAACAAACAAAAGGGTGTCAGTGGAAATATATGAGATAGATACAAATATCTGTCATTTCAAACAGATATCAGTAAGTAGTCTGTACTATCATTTTTTCGATATTTCAAACTGCTTATCTGTTCAATAAACACAGGTCAACTCATCATCACCGTCAGCTCAACCACGTCTCTCATTATTCCATGCTTCTCAAACGTGAGCGTCCACGTACCCCGTGATCTCGTATCGACCAATCAGAAGCGCCATTTCGCTCACTAGGAAATCCACATTGAGAGCGTCGCGTTGAACACAAGAGCAGACAACCAAACAGGCGCGGCGCATGAGCGTCTCATGAAGTCAAGTTGACCGTGTGTGCGTCAGAACGATTCGGGGGACGGTATAGTTTTTGAGCTGTGAGAATCTCGCTAAATCGTGAGAAGAGATGATCCTGTCTTCGGGACTGACATAACGGTTAAAGGTAATGCGTTTAAACCGTGTATTTTGTTCCTGTAGGCTTTTTTATTGCCTTGTAAAAAAAACGCGTTACATAACGTACGCCGGTGACCCCATTTCCCACGTTTGTTTTCCTAATGAAGTTTTTTCCGATGTTTCTCTAATATTTGTCTCCGTGTTGTTCTTTTGAATATCTTATTTTAGTTTAGGGGACGTAGCGAATAAACCGGAATTTATACATTAGCTCTAACTACAATGTCTCGCCAGTTTCACCTACTTGGAATTGACCTAATTTCTACTCCAGGATGCTTTTAGTATGTCTGCGGACCAGTGTTGCGCACCACATTAAAAGGTGTTTTAGTGTAAGGCAAAACTATTCATGCCCTATTTTGTGCATAATGCAAGTTGTTTGTTTTGATCACTAATGTTATATGTACCAGTCTTTGTGGTTACTTTGTTATGAATGGTAATATGAGATGAGTAGAGTTATGACAATCTGACCTGCCTTTCCTACTCACAGCATCATTTTTGAGGGTTGTTTGTAGGTGCAATTGGTAGTGTATTCTTCTTCTTTTTGAGATGTTGTAATTGACAGTTACCAGTATACTAACTACTGGTAGACCATCTTAAACAGGTAGGTCAAATTTGCAGTACACCATCAGGTAAAAGTATATTTTAGACAAGATATCACAAGGTGACTAAGGTATATTTTTAACTAATACATACTTGTGTACTATTGTTTTGTATTATAGTTTATATGAAATGTTGTGTTTAATATGCAAATGCTACATTGTTTAATTTGTAGGCACTAATTCTCATACATTTCCAGAACAGTCCTGTACCAAATCTCTGCCTGAAAAATATAATTGCAAAAAATGCAAACAAAACAGCCAGGAAAAAATATTTTTAAATACAATTTTAAATAAATTGTGCTATATATCAGGAGAATTATATAAAGAAAAAAACCCTACTCTAAAAGCTTTTAGAATATTGAAGTTTTGTTTATGTACAGTAAGTGCTACTGAAGTGGAGATTTCTTGCTCAGTGCATGAGAAAATAATCTGAGAAACTAGCCTTTAAAAATATGTATTCTATTTGAAATCTACAGACACAAATACATAAAATTGTAATAAGCACTTAAAATGTGTATTTTGATAATGTTATGGAAGCAAAATAGCCCAAAAATTGCCAAATGCATGAAAAAAAATCCTTAAACAAACCCTGTTGTGACAGTATGGTGGGTGGTATATAGGATGGATTTTTTAAGTAAAGTGTGATAAACTGGGATTGCATGGAAATTAATATGTAGTGGTACAGTAGTCCTGTAATAGCTATTATATTTATTTTCCAGCAATTTTTCATTAGCTTTAACATTTGTGCTTTGATGTCATTATGCATAAATTTCAGTTTTTGTCTTCTTAGTACTCCCAAATATTATTAATGTGGGTTTGTTGGCTAAAATATAAAAAATAAATAAATAATAAAAATAAATAAATAAATAAATAATAAGTCGTGACCTTTGATAATTTTGTGCACATGCTGGACAGTTGTAGCAGATGGGCTGACAGCACAAGTTGCTGGATCAATCCCAGGTAGAGGTGGCCTATTGTAATTCCCAGGGCACAGACAACTGATAAGTTGTCTCAGAGACAGAGGCTTAACTTTGCATATACAGTAGATAAATCAAGATAAGTCCTCTGCCTCCTTGAGACCACTTAGTCTGTATGTGTGTGTGATGGTTCACTGTAAAAATGACAGTGAATTTACCGGTTAAAGACAGTAAAAATGCTACAGTAAAAACCTGTTAAATGGTTAACGGTAAGTTTCTCTTACTATATATGGTGAAAAACTGTATTGGACGTTAAATGTAATCTCACGGTAGTACACCGTTTTTGGAAGTGAAAAATAATAACCGTAAATTGACATTCATTGAATTCCCTGCGTTACATTTAAAAATTTGATGATTTATTTTTTAAATAACACTGTTATTTAAAACAATTTTTATTGTTTATTATCACTGTTGTTTGTTTTTGTACGTTAGGGTTGTATGTTACATCTAATGTTGTTAAATACATTTTTATTGCGTTATTTCAGTTTTATGTGTGTTACCACAATGGTGTTCAGTGTTTGTGTGAATGACACTGTGCACCTTCTATATATGTTAATATTTAAAAGCTGCTTGTGATGGGCTTTGGTTCGTCATGTGACTTTCTCATTACTACCTGCTTTTGGTGGTTATCAGTGTATTACAAATGTACAAAACAGATTTCAGTACTTCATTAAGTTGGTATATTAACATTATATCAGTTAATGAAATGATGGTATTTAAATGTAAATTTAAGTTAAAACCGTAAAACCTAAAACGTTGCTGCTGTATTTTTTTTACAGTAAAATTCTTACAACTACAGCTGTTGTTTTTTTTTTTGTTTGTTTTTTTACCATTTTTTAATGTGTTGTTTTTGAGCGGGGGTTTTAAGACATGTTGATGATTGACAGGTAGGTTTCTATGAATGTCATGTTACTCATAAGAGACAGTATGGCATTGACATATATGACGGTATTAAGTCCAGTGTAGACGTCACGCATCCAGAGTCTGAGGAAGAGCCAAGAATTGAATGTCACAGAATGACTGTTCAGAATGAAGTCCAGATTTAGAGGATTGCTCTGTTATGAATGGGAAAATGAACAAAAAAAAAGATTAAAATCTATATAAAATGGTCTTTGAGCAAAAACAACCCATTTTTACTGTATCAATGTAAGAGATTATGATTTTAATGTGTGTAAAATAAGAAAAGAAAAGTCTCACAGACAGTACGATCAGTTATGTTTAAATTGTGATGGCAACAGTATGATGTTACGAATGAGATTCTGAAGTACTTGGAGAATTTATTATTTTTTTTAATGTCTGGTAAGGCCACTTTTCACAGTGTTTAATGAGGGTATAATTCAAAAAAAGTTTCATATGTTTTTGTTTTAAGGCTTTTCATTTCATTTATTATTTTGCTCTTTAAAAACATGAAAACCACTGCGAATGACGTCCTCTCCAGTTAATCAGCAGCCTCCAGAATGAATGTATTTGTCCTGATTACATTATTTATTTGTTTGTAGGGTGACTCAGTGAACATGGCCCCAAATTCCATCCACTGGTTCCGGAAGGGCCTCCGTCTCCATGACAACCCTGCACTTCAGGAGGCAGTACGTGGGGCAGACACTGTTCGATGTGTCTACTTCCTGGATCCCTGGTTCGCTGGGTCGTCCAACCTTGGGGTCAACAGGTGGAGGTGGGTGCAGTTGTTTTAGAAATATGAGTTATGATTATCCAGAAATGACTGAAAGACATTAAGTGTACATGACCTCATTGAAGTGCCTAATGTACGCAAAATATGAAGAGTTCATTTGCAAAAACATATAAATGTTTTTTTATTGTGTGTTCTAGTTAATCTCAATCAAACTGCAGTTGGGTTATTTTGAGTAAGTAAAAATAACTAAAACAATAGGACAAACTAACAATGAAAACATGATAAAATAATTAAAAACATGCTTTTGAAAAATGTAAAAAAAAAACAAACAGTTATCTCTTTTTGGAAATAAACTCATCATATGCCACTAAACAGTACAGACACAGTCACTATTTAATATGCGCTCAATGTGGGTGCAACTAAAAACAAAAACTATCCCTATCTATGTTTTATTGTGATATGTTTCGCAACTTAAAATTCCTGAGTAGCCTTGACTTGTAAAACAAGTACAAGGAACCTTGCTGAAGTTAAAGGTTTTTCTTATTCACACCCATTATATACTTGTCATTTAGCTGGTACTTCTTTTTTAATCACAATCACTTTTTGATCTACCATCGTATGTCACTTTATGTTGTTTACATTTGAATACGGGTCAGAAACTGATATTGAGGTCATTTGTATATTTGTGTACATTCTGTTCCTGTAAAAATGAACCCTATTGTTGCGTAAACCTGAAATACGAGTTGACACAATTTGATGACTGTATAAGCAATATACTATTGCAGGTTGTTCCAACTGTAGAACAAGACGGGGCAAAGTCATGACATGTTGCTTTAATAAAGATTAAACAAAAGATTTGATTACCGTGTTGTAAAACGTTTGCATGTTTGCATCCTTTTACAGTCACATCCTGCCTGCAGTGATTATAATGGTGCAGCCTCATTATCAGCTGATGCAGTGGCATTTTTATAGAAACAGAAATATTCTCTTTTGATCTCAGATTTCCTCAATGCTTATTAAATGTTGGGTGATGGCCCAAAATGGGTTATTGTAGGCAATATATTACTGGGTCTTAGTAATATTATCAGTTTTCAATGAACATTTAAGGTTGTAGCGTAAACAATTTTAGAATTAGGTTGATTTAATACTGTAAATTTGGCGTCCTGAAGCAAAACCAGTTGAGAACTGCTGATTTACACAATGCTTACATTTTAGAAATGCTCCATTTGAGCTCTGTTGCTTTCACTATAAGGATCTCAGATTTTTACTACCATGGGATGTGAGCACTGAGCAGTCTGATATTTTTCTATTTTAAACCGGTGAATACCCACACATGAAGTAATCTAACCACATGGACACGTATGCATATCGATACAGTCATTTCGAAGGAAAGTAGGCCGAGTTGCAGACCAGCAGATGCTTCGCTCTCAGAAGGCAATCAGACAGTCTGGTCACAGAGCTTGTCATTCAGCTCTTCTCACCCACTGAATGGATACAGTGTGATCTGACTGAATGTTAAAGAGCGCTAATTCACCAGATTAAAAGATGAAGCACCTGTGACTGGATTTGTCATTGTCAGCTGCGGTGTTCAGATGGCCTCTGCAGACTTACTTAAAACACCTGTTGAGCACCAAGTTTAGGTACTAATGCAGGGAGATTGCAGGCCACACTGGTGTCTGCTCTAAATCGCCTTTAAAAATAGTGGTGTAAATGAGTTAGCTGCTGTTAGGATTTTGTCCTCGCTGCTGTCATGCACACTTCATTTAGTACACTACATTATTACACCCTCGAGAGACATGTTACTCCATGTCAGTGCATCGTGTCAAATATATACTTGATGCCATGCACTATACAATTAGCAGTCATTCAGTGAACTGATGACACATAAAACCGATGTAACCGATTGAGTTAATAATTATTGTTATTGGTTCTTGTTACCATGCTCTGGGAATGTTATGACATTCGCATAACACTGACATACTAATTAGTGTTGACTTGAGATGCAAAACTGGAGTAGCTGGGTTACGCATCTTGTATCTGCAGCATGTACAGTAAGCGGCAGACACAATGTTCCTTTTATGCACCCATAACAGTATTTATACTGCATGTGCAGCAGAAGCATTACTGAAGCAGCATTGTCTATTTTTGCCATTCCAGCATCCAATTTTCATTACCCCTCCCTATCTAGACTATACACCCTACCAGTCAAAAGTTTTTGAACAGTAAGATTTCTAATGTTTTTTTATAGAAGTTTCTTCTGCTCACCAAGCCTGCATTTATTTGATCCAAAGTACAGCATTAACAGTAAAAGTATAAAGTATTTTTACGGTTTAAAATCACTTGAGCCACTTTCTAAGCTGTTGTAAATTACTCTATAAACATACACCTTTTTTTTACTTCTGTGTGTTGCTTGGCAACAACTTTGTTGCAACCACAACTGTTTCTGAGGAACTACATTGTTTTTTTTTTTTACTGATATCATTACACTTTATTTGCTCTGTTTTATTTAGTAAAACCTTACTACGCATATGGAATAACCGTTTTATAAAAGCAATAAGCCCTGTGAAGCTTCTTGAGGCTTTATTATTCCTGTGATTTCAAAGCTGAATTTTTAGCATCGTTACTCCAATCACAATCCTTCAGAAATCATTCTAATATTCTGATTTTCTGCTCAAAAAACATTTATTATTACGTTGAAAACAGCTTAGTAGAACAGAAAGTTCAGAAGAACAGCATTTATCTGAAATAGAAATCTTTAACATTATGAATGTCTTTATCATTTCTTCAAAATTTCTTTCCAAAAAAATTACACTAACACAGAGCTTTTGAATGGTACAGTGTATAATGTTACAAAACCTTTTTATTTTAGATAAATGCTGATATTTGGATCTTTCTATTAATCAAATAATCCTGAAAAGTACTAGATTTTTAAATATTGATAATAATAATAATAGTAGTAGTAATAATAATAATAAATGGTTCTTGAACTGCTAATCAGAATGTTAGAATTATTACTGAAGGACTTTGTGAGTAATGATGCTGAAAATTCAGCATTGAAATCACAGGAATAAATTACATTTTATAATGTATTCAAACAGAAAATGGTTATTTTAAATAGTAAAAATATTTAAAAATTTTTTTGCTGTACTTTGGATCAGATAAATGCAGAGTTGGTGAGCAAAAGAGGCTTTAGACATTTAAAAAACATTAAAAATCTTACTGTTCAAAATGTTTTGACTGGTAGTGTACATATATCCTCAAGATTGTAATGGTTCTTTAGCAATTAATGACCTGTTATTCAATACCAGTGTGCTGTATTTCAATTTATGTCCTATGGCAGCTCTCTTACTTTCATACTGCTAGTCAAAGATATGTTGTCAGTAAGAAATTATTACTTACAATTAGCAAGGCCACATCAAATTGACCAAAAGTGACAGTAAAGACGTTTTTAATGTTACATTTATAATGACTTATATTTAAATATATGCTGTTCATTTGAACATTCTATTCACTAAATAATTCTGGTGTTATGGTTTCCACTAAAATATTCAGCAGCACTGTTTTCTTCATTGATAATAAATATTACTTTCTGATTTCTGAAGGATCATGTGACACTGAAGATTGGAGTACCATACAGTTGCTGTCATGAGAATAAATTACATTTTAAAATAATATTATTAAAATAGAAAACAGTTTAAATTGCAATTATATTTGACAGTATGACTGTTGTACCATAATTTAATCAAACAAATCCAGCTTTGACGTAATTGCATTCAGTGGCAATCAAAGTATACATTTAATCAGTTAAAGTAGTAATTGAACTCATTAATTGAATTCATCTGTGAAACAGACCTAATTTATTTGCTTTTGCTGAAATTCAGCACGTTATCTACCTTAACGGATGAGGAATGTGTACCTAGTTAGTTTTGTGTAGAATCTGATAATGTGAACAGTAGCCCATAACTTTCTATCTTGGTTTCCTAGAATAGTTTTTCAGTAGTCGTCATCGCCAGTAATTGAATTGTAGACTTGATTTTAAAAGACTGAGCCTTTTATTGCCTCACGGCCGTTTTCACATGATCTGGGGGAACGGAAATACACGGATATGTGTGCTCTTTTCGCAGACTGGGTGCTGAGAATGTTGTTGTGGTTGAAAAGAGGTCACTGGGCTAATTTTATGCCCTCCAGTGGTGGAGACCATGCGCACTGCAAATCTAGGCCAGGACAGTTACATAAGGAATAATGTATGACAGGGCAGAGTTTTGAAAATTAGGTTTGAGTTTTTCTTTCTTGTGCTCCCAGTAGCTATTAGTTTTTGTATTCTGTCTCATTCTTTTAAAATTTCTTAATGGAGTCCGTGTGTGCGTTTATATGTGCGTGTTGGTGGAGTTGTGCGTGTTAGTGTGTCGACCGGTCAGCCAGTATCTGGAGCATAGGGAGCTTTGTCCCTGTCTGGTCTCTAATCAGGGCTTTGGTTGCAGACAGTCTGACTTTGGGCTCAGTCAGGACTGTAGGACCAAATAACAGACACAGGTAGAAGGTCGGGCGGGCCTTTCCGATAAATACTATAACCTCATTAATGAAAGAACAAAATGTTTTGTGGAGGAAGCCTACCGTGACAGCAGGTCTGTTGGAAACTTCTGCCGTGTTCGCTCTGTGCTCATATTTTTTTATATACAAAATTGTCTACTGTTTTTAGGTGGACATGATTGCCAACTCGTAATTACTGGTCTGGTACAAAGGGTTATGCCAGGGGAATGTCAGGGGAAAAAAATGTTAAAGTACTTGTTAAAGTTACTTTAACTTGTTAAATGTTAAAGACCTTGCACAGTTAAAGTTAAAACATCACATTTGATTTGTTAAATATTAATCGCCTTTTATGTTAAATATTGAAAAATCTAAATACAAAAAATCTATTTTTCATTTTAAATAAAATAAAGATAAAATAAAATCTTCTTATAGTATTATATCTTAACTAAATAACATACCTTTGACGGTTTTAATTTATTTTTAAGTGAGAACAAAAATGATTGTCCATGTCCACCAAGTGTAATCTGCTGATTTATTTATATAGCAGTGTTTCTCAGTAAAGGCTCTTGTACTTAATTTCCCCTCAGCTAGTAAGGCAGATGTGTGGAGAGGAAATAGCAGTTAAGCTTGTAACATTTTAAACGGGTCATGAATGAACAGATTTGTGAATGGAAACTTAAAGCATCTGTAGGTTTGAGGGACAGCTTGCAGAATAGTTAAAGCCTCAGGGTTTTGCTTTAGATCAGCAGTTCATTACCTTTCAGTACCTGGTCAAGTCAAATCAGGACATTTCAGTACCATCTAGTCTCTACACTGTAGACTATATATTTGATTTAATGTAGACGATCTTAAAATGTAATAAAATAATACAAAAATAAAACAAATATGCTTATTGGTGTATTCGACTCAGTCCAATGAATGTGGATCTGGCTTGATTGGTGGAAAGAAAATACAAATAGAAATCTTTTGTAACAATACAAATGTCTTTATCAACACTTTTGGTCAACTTAAATCATCCTTGCTAAATAAAAGTATTAATTTCTATAAATTCTTTAAAAAAATAAAAAATTGACTCCAAGCTTTTGAGTGGTATAGTGTATAATGTTATAATATTTCAGATAAATGCTGATCTTTGGATCTTTCTATTCATCAAAGAATCCTGAAAAAAAAATGTATTCAACTGTTTTAAATATTGATGATAATAATTGTAATAATAGTAAAAGTTTCTTGAACAGCAAATCAGCATATTAGAATGATTTCTGAAGGATCGTGTGATACTGAAGACTGGCGTAATGATGCTAAAAATGTAGCTTTTTACATTTTAAAATGTTTCAAATGAAAAGCAGTTGTTTTAAATAGTAAAAATATTTCACAATATTACTGCATTTGCTGTATTTTAAATCAAATAAATGCAGGCTTGGTGAGCAGAAGAGAATTCTTTAAAAAACATTAATCTAAAAACTTTTGGTAGTGTATGTTTAGCTAGACTTTACCTTTTTTACTGCAGAATTAAAACACTTAATTTTATATTCTTTCCTGACAGATTTCTCCTGCAGTGCCTGGACGATCTTGATTCCAATCTAAGAAAACTCAATTCCCGCCTTTTTGTCATCCGAGGTCAACCAGCCAATGTTTTTCCACGCCTTTTCAAGGTAAAATTCTTTAGTTTAAAATACTTCTACCAGACCTTGAATAAAAAAGAACCTCTTTATTTCTTTCATTTGTCTAATTTCATGATCCTTTCTGAAAGCCACATTTCAGTTTAATCCACTGCATTGCATTTGTTGAGCAACTGTCTAGTGTTTGTGATCTTTTCTTGCAGGAATGGAAAATATCCAGGTTGACGTTCGAGTATGACTCAGAACCATTTGGGAAGGAGAGGGATGCAGCTATTAAAAAGCTTGCGATGGAGGCCGGGGTTGAAGTCATAGTCAAGATCTCACACACCCTTTACAACCTTGATAAGTAAGCTTGATAAGATAATTTCCTTAAATCTAAATGTTACATTTTTGATTTTTAAATACTGGTTTATTGATGTTTACTATACCTGTTTAATGTGCAACTATTTGTAAACCATTTATAGGTTAATTTCTCTAAAAAGTATAAACACTCTAAGCCTGATACAGTAACATCTGTTCAACCAAAGGCCTTTTGAGGAGAGTTCAGGAAACATGTTTGACATATACTTATTTTTAAAAATGACACTCTTAAAACTCATAAAAAAAGATTTACAAAGTTACAAATCTCAAATTCCACTCCAAAAGGAGATATTTAGTTTTTAAAAAATCCCTTTTCAAGAACTACAACGAACGGCTCCTTTGGACTACAACGTTTGTTTTCCGCATGCAATGATGTCACGGTGCAGTCCATTTGAATATCATTAAATTAAATCCCGCCCATGGAAATTCGAATTGTTGGAGGGAGGGTAGGGACGAGGTGGGGGATTAGCCTAATTTTAGCGATGCAGCTTGGAGAACTGCTTCAGCAAGCCGCAGCACGGTGGATATAAACACAAGCATCGACTAGAGTGGCCGCTTCAGAGCTGTAACGCGCCACAGATGTGTGCAGTGTGTGGTAAGAGATGTATTCATCATACAGTGTAGATAGCTTCACTTTTAACGCAAGCGTTTTTTAAATGCATAAACTTGCACTAGAATAGGCTAGGCTAATCAGTAATGAAGGCGGGCCTTCATTAAACCCGGAACTAATCGAGCCTTATGTGCAAGGCTGGGAGAGATGTATTGTAATAATGTAAATTATGTTCAAAATAATGCATTCTTCGAACCACCAAGCATGAAAGCATGTTCTAGTACACCCCCAATACAAAATCAAGACTTTGTAAAAGAGCATAATAGGACCCCTTTAATTATCTCTACCTGTTTAATATCTAATGTCAGCTGCATCGTTGTTTTTAAACATTAAATTCTTGAAAGAACATCTAGAAATTGCTGTCACCCTCCACATCGTTTCAGGATCATTGAACTAAATGGTGGTCAGCCTCCCCTCACCTACAAACGGTTCCAGACTCTGATCAGCCGAATGGACCCACCAGAGATGCCAGTGGAAACCCTCTCCAACACTATTATGGGGTGCTGTGTCACACCTGTCTCTGAAGACCATGGAGACAAATATGGTGTGCCGTCGCTGGAAGAACTAGGTGAGCTGAATGAGATGAAAGAGTTTAAAGGGATAGTTCAGCCAAAACAATTTTTTCAGCATTTACTCACCCTTATGTTGTTCCAAACCTGTATGAATTTCTTTCTTCTGTTGAATACAAAAGAAAATATTTTGAATAATGTATGTAACAGTTGCTGGTATCTGTTGACTTTGGTTTGGTTTTGGTTTTGACAGCTTGAGTAAATGACACCATGTTAAAAATGAAGTAGACTTGACCTAAATGTTAACACATCTGTATCCATTTCCTGTGACCTAACACTAATGCATGAGTTTCATAAACTGCAATACAAGAACCCTCCAAGTTATGCAAGTTTAGTATTGTTTTTTTAACCTACATTACCTTGACTCAGGATTTGACATCGAGGGACTACCTTCTGCTGTCTGGCCAGGAGGTGAAACGGAGGCATTAACAAGGATTGAAAGGCATCTGGAGCGAAAGGTGTGATCATATATAGATGTACAGCAGTGGTCTCAAACTCGGATTATCTGTGGCCATATGTCACGTGGTGTTTAACAGCTAAAAAAAAAAACAACAGAAAGTGTTTTTACAACCATGAATTTCACTATATGCAATTATTAGCCCAGTTTTGGAGTTATTGGTGCATTGATGGACATTTCAAATGATACTTTAAGTTAATGTATAACAATCTTTAAAAGAACTGTAAGAAATAAAAAGTGAAAATTACAAGCAAAAAAATGTAAGATTGTTAATCCAACATGTACGGCATCATGTGCTCATTAATCCAGACTTTAACTTTTCCCTCCTAAATGTTTTTGCAGGCTTGGGTTGCAAATTTTGAAAGACCCAGAATGAATGCCAACTCTTTGCTAGCCAGTCCGACTGGCCTGAGTCCCTACCTCCGTTTCGGCTGTCTCTCCTGCCGCCTCTTCTATTTCAAACTCACAGACCTCTACAGAAAGGTACAGACTTGATTCTACGCTATGCATTTGTGTATAAACAAAATATCCTTGCATTATTTCACTTTCTAAGAAGGGTGTATTGATTTGGGGTGTGCCATAATGGTATATATCATGTATAATAATTATATAGTTCATTTTTGCTGAGAATTCAGCTAAAATGGTCTATATGTACAGTTGAGGTCAAAAGTTGACATACACCTTGCAGAATCTTCAAAGTGTTAGTTTACCAAAATAAGAGAGATTATACAAAATGCATGTTATTTTTTATTTAGTACTGACCTGAATAGGATATTTTACATTAAACATTTACATATAGTTCAGAAGAGAAAACAGTAGTTATCTTGTTCAAAAGATTACATGCAGTTGATTCTTAATACTGTTTTGACTTCAACTTCTGACTTCAACTGTATATTTACACCATGTGGTAATATCTTCTTTTTTTAATAAGTATACACAAATATAATATCTTAATTTGTGTGATATTCTTCTTGCAGGTGAAGAAAACCAGCACTCCTCCACTCTCCCTCTACGGTCAGCTGCTGTGGAGGGAATTTTTCTACACTGCTGCCACCTCCAACCCACGGTTTGATAAGATGGAAGGCAACCCAATTTGTGTACGCATCCCTTGGGACAAGAATCCAGAGGCTTTGGCCAAATGGGCTGAAGCTAAGACAGGTTTTCCATGGATTGATGCCATTATGACCCAGCTGAGGCAGGAGGGCTGGATCCACCACCTGGCCCGTCATGCTGTCGCTTGTTTTCTCACTCGTGGAGACCTGTGGATCAGTTGGGAGGAGGGCATGAAGGTGCATCTCTTACACATGGGATATAATTATTTTTTTTTTTTTTTATTTTATAGAGCAGAGATTTTAAAATTGGGGTTCAGGGAGCCACAGGGGACTATAAGGGAGTGCTAGGGAGTCAAGAAAGAAAAAAATATTATAAATATAATAGTGTTGTCAATCTGAATGATAAAATACCTCTTACAGTCTTTTTTATTAACTGAATAGCACGGAGTGGAGCCATGGATCCATGTGCAACACATTCTAGTAATACTAGTTTCAGCCACGCCAATTTGAGCCAGAACAGGTTGATCCATGCTGCACTTTCAGTGGGTTGCTCTAAGTGGGGCAGTTGAGTTGCACAGTAACACTCGTGCTCATGGCGATGATGCAGTGTGTGGTCTGCCATTTTGTTTTCAGAACAATACTTTAAATACATGAAGACGATGTTTAATAAGGATTGTGTATGAGAATTTGAAGAGTAAATTTAAAGATATAGTTCACCCAAAAATGAAAATTACCCTATGATTTACTGTCTGAAAGAAGAAAGTCATATACACCTAGGATGGCTTGATGGTGAGTAAATAATGGGGTCATTTTCATTCTTGGGTGAACTATACCTTTAAAAACGGCACTTCATGTCAGAAAGGTTGCTGATCCCTGTTATATAGAGGAATATAAAAATAGGCTGGATGGATACATTTGAATTGAAAGACCTTGAATATTATTAGCAATGACAGTAGAGTGACCTACTTTTTATCAGCTGTGGTTGTAGAGGTATTTTATTTCCATTTAATTTTTCTTCAAAATTAGGTTGTTCTTAGTTCTTTGGAACTGTAGTGTAAAAGTCTATTTTTAATAGCTCTAAATGACTGCTAATAACCACCATCTCTGATTGGCTGGTGAGTAATGGTAGTTATGATTGACAGGTGTTCGAGGAGCTCCTATTGGATGCTGACTGGAGTGTAAATGCAGGCAGTTGGATGTGGCTCTCCTGTAGCTCTTTCTTTCAACAGTTCTTTCATTGCTACTGTCCAGTGGGTTTCGGCAGGCGCACAGACCCTAACGGCGATTTCATTAGGTTGGTAACGTTCCTAAAAATGCAATACCCTGCTTTCGCTTAAACGCCTTTGTTTAAAATCTTGAATGCATTAAGGATTAACTTCACAGAAGGACAGTTTAATAGAATGAAGGAACTTTTTTTAAGTAACTAAGTGCAATGTAAAGAATTTCATAAGTTCATGAGGATTTTAGACAGTTGACATGGTAGCATTTGTTTTTAATATATGACTGAGATGCATAAAAAAATCAGTTGAGGTCTAGACATGACTTCCAACATCAATTAGTCAAGAAAGCAAACTTGTTCCATGTAGTCTCTTTATGTCTAACTTTTCCATCTAAGGCTTTCCAGTTCCAGAATTTGGTATTCCAGGATTTTGGCACTTTTCCTACACATTGTCCTCATTATAGTCCCCATGAGCAACAGATTGTAAACATTGCTGTCATCGTATTTACCATAGCTCATACGCATGTTAGTCCAAAGCTTGTATGTTTTTGTGTTTCTGTGTGGTCGTCTCATGGATTGAGTGAAAAGTTCAGCTTTCCCTTTCCTCTTTGTGAATTGTGGTTGATTGCTTTTAAGACGAAAGCCATTCTTAGCCAAAGCATTTGGAAACCTGTTAGCTGTGAATGTGGTTGAAGCTTGAAGCTTTATCAGCGGGAAATGCAGTAGCCTGTTCTTTAGCTCGGTAGCATCTCGTTTCATCAAAAGGGATTTTAACCGCTTGGTAGGGAAATGTATATACGAAGCCTGGCCTGTTTTCAATGCATAGAGAGCCACATTGCATTTCCCAGAGAGCATGATGGGAAGTGGGGCCCAAAGCCAGAGCCAACACTTCAATCTAGCTCTGGACAACTCCTCCTTATCAGACTCTTTTTGAAATGTTTAGCGGCCCTGTAGGCGTTGAATGCAGCCCTGCCTGTGCAAGAGAACAAGAGTCCTGGCCTTCAGCGTACCCCTGTCCTATCGAAGTCACTCACGTCCCGTAGTTCATCCAGCAATTTCTCAATTATGCTTCTGTACACGTAACGTCCTTCTGGCCGTTTTGCTTGTTCAGGCAGGATGTGACTGTTCCTGGCAAAAGGGTTCTGGTCTCTTTTGGCAAAACGAGGGGGCCACCCAGCAGCGGAGGACAGTATACTGCGTTTCTCCTTTGGCGGCTAGCAGGTTTCTCTGCCTTGGCTTGGGATCACTGTCGTCTCAAAAGCGATCAGTGGCAGTGCGAGGGGCAGGGAGCGAACCTGAACCTCTCACTCAGCCCTGAGTTTCGATTTGTTGAAGCGGGTGGGATGGGGTTGTGGGAGGGTGCTGTGTCATTGGATCTGGAGGGATTGGGAGGGCCTGGTCACTGCCTCTGCTTTCTAATGCGTGTTGTAGTAGGAATCTCCGTAGTCTCTCAGCACAGGCGGGACCTGTTGCCCTGTTTAAACTGCGTCCGCATGTCTGCAAGCCGTGCCTCCTGCAGCCCTCCGTCCCCACGCTCTGGTAAGGTGGAGCGCCTTAGGTAGGTGGCCTTTTCTGTCCCTGGGACCTGGAGGAGAGATGCAAGTCCTGATTTCAGTAGAGCCTGAATTTTTCAGTTCTTTTCCATGTTTTTTGTTGTTATGGTGTTGTGCTGACAGTTTTATTTGTAGTACGAAACTGGCACATATCTATAGATTCACATTTATGATATTACACAGGTAAATGTGTGAAAATATCATTTTGAGATCCTTGTAAATTAATCTTGACGCTTCTTGTAAAGTCTTCTTGTACCTGCTTGTTGAATCACGGGAACCCGATAACCTTCTCGCATAACCTTCTTCGTGTTTATGATGAGACTGTGGTTTAATCTCTCTTTGTTCTTTCAGACGATATTTACCTATTCTCAGAGGTTTCCCTGCCAAATATATCTACGACCCGTGGAACGCCCCAGACTCTGTGCAGGCCGCTGCCAAGTGCATCATCGGTGTCCACTACCCCAAACCCATGGTGAATCACGCCGAAGCGAGTCGTCTCAACATTGAGAGGATGAAGCAGATCTACCAACAACTTTCACGCTACAGAGGACTTGGCAAGAATTTCAGTGTCTTCTATTAGCAAGCAGCTAACTGTCTTATATGCAAACAGATGCCTCACATGCAGATGAATGAAACAGAACAGCATTTGAATGAAGAGTAATAGTGTTGGAAGTGCTGCAAATGCTAAAATGGTGCTTTGTAGCAGTAGAAGATAATTCTGCTTTCTATTTTACCAGGACTTCTGGCCTCCGTACCATCCACACACAATGGGAATGGAAATGGGATGGCGTACTCCCCAGGGGAACAGCAGTCCGGGACCAATACACCAGGTAATTATCATTTCATTTTTTCCCCCTGTATTTGAGATTGCAGACAAAGAATTGACAACTTCTATGGCTTTAAGCCAATCAGCTTTTTTAAATGTTTTGAGAAAAGCTAATAATTGTTGGCTCACTTAAAAGCAATTATATTTCTAAACCAAGGAGCTTATCTTTAATTTTTGAAGACAAAGAGACTTGAGACAAAATTACTTTTTTTTTTTTTTTACTACATTTTTGATGAAATCCAAGGGCTTTCTGGCCCTGACAAGCAACGCAACTGACACGTTCAAGGTCTAGAAAGGTAGTAAGGACATCGTTAAAAGTGGTTCAGCCTTAACTATGTGAAGCTACGAGAATACTTTTTGTGCACTTTATTCAACAAACGTGCTTTCAGAACGAGGCTCCTGAGTCCTTACTCCCTTGAAGGTATGGCAGAGACTGAAATTGTTGAATAAAGTCATTATTTTTGTTTTCTTTTTGCATAAAAAGTATTCTCGTTGCTTCATAACATTACGGTTAAACCACTGATGTCACACAGGCTATTTTAACAATGTCCTTATTACCTCTCTGGGCCTTGAACGTAGTAGTTGCATTACTGTCAATGTAGGGTCAGAAAACTCTTGGATTTCCTCAAAAATATCTTAATTTGTGTTCCGAAGATGAACGAAGGTCTTACTGGGTTTGGAATTAAATGAGGGTGAGTAATTATTGACAGAATTTTCTTTTTTTTTTAAACTATCGCTTTAATTCATGGGGACAAATTCTTAATTCATGGCTACAATAAATATTTTTTTTTTTTCCCATGTCGTGTGCTTTATACTGGTGTGACATAAATTGACTTTTTGACATCTCAAAAGCACCAGCTGTATCGGGTGGTTCCAGTAGTAACAGGAGTGGAAGTATTTTGCTGAACTTTGACAGTGAAGAGCATCAGGGACCAAGTGGAATTCAGCAACAACAGCAGCAGCAATTAGGTGTCACCTTTCACACTAATATAATACACTAATGGTTTTACCGGTGTGAATGATCATTATTAGCAGAATTAGCAGCACAAGATTTGTTTTCTCACATAGTCCTTTTCTCTTACTTGTTTTCCAGGATACCACCACATGCCCGACACAGGGCACAACAGTCGACTTTACAAGTGTAATGTCTCACATGACATGGCAGGCCCAAAACATTCAGGTAACAGACATGGAAATGTGTTACATCAGTATCATGCAGATAAACACAACATATCCAAAGTTAAAAACATTGCTTTATAAGGGCAGTGTGTATATACAGTGCCTTGCAAAAGTATTCATACCCCTTTTATGTTGCTGCCTTATGTTAAACTGCTTTAAATTATTTTTTCCCCCACATCATTGTACACTCCATACACCATAATGTCAAAGCAAAAACTGAACTGTCACAACTTTGTAAGTTTATTAAAAATAAAAAACTTGAAATAACTACATTGCATAAGTATTCATACCCTTACACACATTCAGGTTTCTTCAGAAGTATTTGATTGGGTTCAAGACCAGACTCTGGCTGGTCCACTCAAGGACATTCGCAGAGTTGTTTATAAGCCACTCTTGCTGTGTGCTTAGGGTCATTGCCACTGTTGGAAGGTGAACCTTTTGCCCAGTCTGAGGTTCTGAATACTCTGGACTGGGTTTTCATTAAATCTCAGTATTAATCACAATATTTTACCGTTAAGCTTTTCTTCTACTCCGACGAGTCCCTCAGTCCCTGCTGCTGAAAAACAGCCCCGCAGCATGATGCTGCTACCAGCACAATTTACTTTTGGGATGGTACTCTGCAGGTAATGAGCAGTGCCTGGTTTCCTTCAAACATGATGCTTGGAATTGAGGTTCATCAGACCAGAGAATCTTGTTTCTCACAGTCTGAGGGTCCTTTAGGTGCTTTGTTGCAAATTCCAAGTGTTTTCATGTGTTGCAGTAATGTTTGTCCTTCAGTAAGTTTCTGTTATCTCCACATACGATCATGGATCTCAACCAGAGTGACCATCAGGTTCTTGGTCACTAGCCTAACCAAAGCCCTTCTCCATCAATTGCTCAGTTTGGCCAGGAGGCCAGCTCTAGGAAGAGTCCTAGTTGTTCAAAACTCCTTTCATTAAAGGTAACGGAGGCTACATGCTTTTGTGAACCTTCAATGTAGCAGAGTTTTTCTGAACTCTGCCCCAGATGTGTGGCTTGACACAATCCTATTTTCCAAATCATACCCATTCACTTGAATTTGCCACAGGTTAACTTCACTCAAAGTGTAGTAACATCTACAAGCAATATGAATGCTTCTGGGATAAATTTCAGCTGTCCCAGATAAGGGTTTGAGTACTTATGCAATGGAATCATGGAAGTTTTTTATTTTTAATTAATTTGCAACATTAGAAAACTGTTTTTTGTTTTGTCATTATGGTGTATGGAATGTAGATTAATGTGGGGAAAATTAATTTAAAGCAGTTCAACATGAGGCAAGCAACATTAAATGTGAAAAAAACAAACAAGGGGTATAAATACTTTCGCAAGGCACTGCATTTGTGTTTTTATATTTTTACAATGTTCTGTATGGTGTTCAACAGGTCATTTGCTGCACACAGGAGGAAGCGTGACAGGTAAAAGGGAGCGAGAGTCGGAACGAGAGCTTGATGGTGATGATGACACCCTCTCCACCTCTCACAAGTTACAACGGCAAATTGCAGACGTCACTTCGGTTCATGCTACCAGTGGGAACCAGTCGAGTATGGTAAATACTACTCATTAAATCTATAATGTATAAATGTTAAGAAATCATACACTATTTAAGATTGATATTTTTCTCTTCTTTTTCCAGAAGAGTTAGATGGACATATCATCGTACTGAACAGAACAGATTCAAAACAAGACGCAGTCTAAAGGGGACTGATTTTAAATCTGGTTTCCTTAAAACAACTCACTCAGCATGTTTTTTTCTTCTATTTTTTCCTTCTTTTTCAATCTCTTTTTCTTACATGTTCAGTTTATATAAAATGTGAACTGAAAACTTATTTTTATCATTTAATGAAATTCAGTTGCTCTAAAAAGAAGTTAATGATTTTACATCCATTGACAGACAAAAACAACCATAAAAAGATTTCTCCTTGTTTCCTTGGCATACCCCTTTCTCTTTGTTTCATCTTTACACAGGGTAGGGTTTTATGTACTGATAGTGGGATATATTTATCTGCTTTTATCAAGTATGATAAAGCTGAGCTTCATTGTACACTCATTGCAGCTAGGACTTTGTGAGTATTTTTACAGTTTGGTTGGCACCAGCACCAACCATCGGTTGGAACCATCTACAACCATCACAACACACTTTTATACATTTTTCTCTGACATTATCTCATTGATCAGTTTCACTGATTCTCAGTAGAGTGGTGTACGTGCCACTTTTTATAAACAGAAAAATTTATACAGGTATATATTTTATATATTGGTGTTTCGTTCCTTGCCAGTTCAGTGTATTAGTGTTGACTCAGAAAATCCACATGTAAGTAAATAAATATTAAATACCAGCAGAGTTGACATTTTAAAATAGGTTTAAAGATTTCTAGATTTTGAAATCATCTACGTAAAATGATATTGCTTAACTGATTCATGTTTTTAACCTTGAACCCATTTGTAAATATTATCAGGGACAGAGCTGCAGTGGAATGCGGTTCTTGAATGTTTCTAAATGGGCTACTATTGCCCATCAAATGCATCTTTTTCTTTGTCATGCTTGGCAGACACACACAGACAGCTGATCTTCACGGTCAGGCCTTAAACACTGATAAAAACGCCAACTTAAACTCTGCCAAAGCCAGGAAATGACACTGGAAAACAACATTTTCCTAGTTCAACATTGAACACTACAGTACATCCATGAAATAAACCTTTACGGTTCTTTAGGAAGGAAGTGTATGGAAATCGAAGACACCCTGTTGTATATCTGACCCTTAAGATTTCTTAGCATTTCTCAGATTTATTTTATAAATCTTAAATATTTCAAATAAATTCATCTGTTTGTGCATGTTCAGGTAAAGCAAAAGCATCATCTGACAGTATTAATCACAACATGACATTGATTGACATTCCAAAAATATGCAAAATGTTCACTATTAACAACTTTTTTTTTTTTGTCACTGTGATAATGATTCTGCTGCAGCCCTTTTTACAATATATAATGTTCCTTTCTATAACTTAAGAATAAAGTAAGAGTAATCCAATTTCCAAAGTAATTACAATCGTTTTTCCTCAGGGAAGGTAACCAATAATTAGGATTCTGAAAATATTTAACATCAATATTTGGCCATAAATGCTTCATACCAAATGCCCCCCTACAAACCAAATATTTTAATTTAACTGTTGGTTTTCTACCATATTGCCAAGAAATTAAAAAATTCAATATTAACAAATATCAGTCACAACTGAGACTTCTGATAAATCCACCCCAATGTTTACAGTGTCACTAACACATGCTCTAATGACGACTATTGTGCATAACTAGACCATGTATATAAATATATGGACCCTTCAGTTAATGTATGATTGTTTATCATGGTGATCTGGCAACCTCTCACTGAAACTGGACTAAAGCTATTGGGTCTGAATTTGTGTTTGTATAGCTGGATCTGCTTTGACACAGTGACATCTGTATTGCTTTTGCTGACCAGCAGAAGTGTTCAGTTCTAATGTGAATGTTTTGATATGACAATTGTAGAAACCTCAGTGCTTTTTGACTGTAATATCTTTGTGCTATTATAGTTGGTTTCTGTCACAGTGGAAGACGTGAACCATTTCTGTTTTCTCCCCATCTGAATTAGTCATTCGTTTGAATTTTCTTTTTATTTCTTTTCTGTGAAATAAATGTGACGTCAAGTCTAAATTGTTCTTCAAGTCTGTAAAGAGTTGTAAAGGTAAATCTGATTGAAACTGGATTTGTTTTTCTGAGTCTTTTTTTTGTGTGTGTCTGACCAGATTATACATGACAAAACTTGCAAAAATTATAAATATCCACTTTATTTTTTCTCACCGAAATGGAGCGGTGCTTTACATTTCCGGTCTCTGGTGTTTCTAGTCTAATTGACATATTTTCCAAACTGATAATATAACGGTAAACCTACGCACATTTTTATATTTAGTTATATTGAGAAAGCTTCAATTCAGTCGAACCCCGTTTACCCCGTTTTAACATGGGTTTTTATGGAGACCCGAACTCGAAAGCACCCAAACGGAAGTTATATTAAAGGATAAGTCCACTTCCAGAACAACAATTCACAAATAATTTACTCACCCCCTTGTCATCCAAGATGTTCATGTCTTTCTGTCTTCAGTTGTGAAGAAATTATGGTTTTTCAGTAAAGCATTTCAGGATTTTTCTTCATATAATGGACTTCATTGGTGCCCCGATTTTGAACTTCCCAAATGTAGTTGAAATGCAGCATCAAAGGGCTCTAAATGATCCCAGCCGAGGGAGAAGGGTCTTATATAGCGAAACGATCGGTCATTTTTTTCGGAAAATACATTTTTTTATACTTTAAGCACAAAAGTTCGTGCAGCACAGGCTCTGGGATGCGCATTCACGTACTACTGAATCACTTCGAAAGGTCACGTAGGCGGAACCACGGACCCAGTGTTTACAAAGCGAACGCGCAAAGACTAAGAAAGTGCAAGTAAGTCAAACGCTGTTTACAAACAAAAAGGTACAACAATGTCGGACGATTCTGAAGTTGTAGGAGAAAATAAGATGGAGTTTTTCGACATACTCTACCTTTTGAGCCAGAGTACACAGATGATGAACTTGTGGTGATTCGAAGACGTGATTCGTAGTAGTGATGGGAAGTTCGGATCATTTTACCGACTCGGACCTTTGAGTCTCGTTCAGCAAAATGAATTTTTTTTTTTCGAATCATTTCCTACAAAATCAGCATCACGTGACAGCCCCATAAGATGAACGAACGACTCGGAAAAACCCGAAGACTCGAAACAGGTGAACTAATTCCAGTACAGAACCTAATAGGATGTTGCGCATGCGCGACTGAACGAATCACTCCCAGGGACGACTCGTTCTTCACGAGTCACATTAAAGATTCGTTCAAAATTCGTTCAAGAACGACCTGTGGACGCGCATCCCAGAGCCTGTGCTACACGAGCTTTTGTGCTTAAAAAGTATACAAATTTTTATTTTTCTAAAACAATGACCGATCGTTTCGCTAGATCGCTGGGATCATTTAGAGCCCTTTGAAGCTGCATTTCAACTGCATTTTGGAAGTTCAAATTCGGGGCACCAATGAAGTCCATTATATGCAGAAAAATCCTGAAATGTTTTCCTCAGAAACCATAATTTCTTCATGACTGAAGACAGAAAGACATGAACGTCTTGAATGACAAGGGGGTGAGTAAATTATTTGTAAACTGTTGTTCTGGAAGTGGACTTCTCCTTTAACTGTGAACACACTTGTTTGTACAAACAATTTTAGCGTTTAACGTTACTGCATTTTGTTATTCTTCTCGTTATTTCACTACAGCGGCTAACTTAGTGAACCAGAAATCTGGTACATTCACAGAAAACGCTTTACTTTTGTGTTGAAAAACAAGGTGGTTAAAATTAATTTATCTTAAATTGTTAAAAGTAACAAAGAAAATAATAAAAAGGAACAATACAAAAATTAATGACTATTTTTCCCGGTTTGGTCGTCTATATAGTAACACTGAACATCATAAAGACAAAATAAGCAACTTTTGTGGGACTGCAATGAACGCGTGCGACCGCTGGAGGGCGGTTGATGCTTACAAAATTCCGCTGTTATGAAATTGTATGGGCTTGTTCCGTGCATAGCTATGTTTATACAGGATTTCACCTAGTTTTTGAGAACTAGTTTGTTTAGTTTTTTTTAAATAACACAAAGAAGGTAAATAAGACAAGATTGAAGCATTTTCCCTTTCTGTTTTTCTCAAGCAGCAGCTGCTTATGTTGTTCTGTGAATGTATTACAGTTTGCAAAGCTTTAGTAGGTCCCTTGATCAAAAGGTAAGAGAACTTGATAAAATGAAAGAAAGCTTATGATTCCAATTTCAGTGTTGTTTCTGTCTTGTGTTTTGTTTCTCACAATCAAAGGTAATTGTCAGAGTCTGTGGGGACTGTGAGGTTCATTCACACAGCCCAGTTCTGTTCTCTATCGGAGGCTTGGCTCACAACATGAAGGGAGGGGGGGAGGGGTTGAGATGTTCTGGGCCCTCGAAAAGCAAGAAAATTTGGCCTCTCCGGGAATCATTGCAGCACCTACTCTTGTTTTTAGATTGCCATGTGCCTTGAATACACAAGTATGACAAAAAAATCCAATGGAAAACTTTTTTTCATCCTTAAACTGGCATCGTGATTTAGTGAATCAGAATGAAACTCACTAGTGTTTCTTGTTCTCTATTCGTGGTGGTCCATGGCTTCGGTTGCGTTGTTTTTTTTGTGCCCAGGACCTCAGTCCAGACCCTGATTTGTATGTTCGTGTACTCAAGGGGCCAAAACGAGTTGCCACAGCAACTGTGTTGAATCTCTCACGGACCCCCCGTCCCCTTCCACCCTCTCTCAGCCTCCCCTCTCAGAACTCTGTGAAACAAAACAAACATTGTCCCTTAACAAGGCGCGGAGAGACAGCGTTCTGTTCAGAAGTGCGGGACATTCAGGTCATATTAGTCCTTCCTCACTGAGTTTAGTCTGAGAATAAGAGAGTCCCCACATACAGGACACTCACCACTTTCTCACGTCTGCTGAGAGTGACTTCAAACGGGAAGTCCTGGATTCACCTCACCAGACTGTCATCTTGCCCATGCCAGGGGAGCTCTTAAAGGTGTACACAAATATTTGTTGAGTGCACCCTTCAGAATGAAAGAAGTGTCAGTAGTTAATCTAGATCTAGATCTGTCTTTCATCTGTTAATACTCTAATTTCAATGCAGAATGGAAAGTGGATTGACTCTCAAGGAAGCACAGATCAACATCACTAGTCAAACAATGCATTTCTTTTTATTGTTTCTCAACATTCATTTTAGGATTCTTCTTTCATGTGAAATGTTGAGTGATGTATTATGCATATTTTAAGAAAAATTCACATTTCGAGAGAAATTTGCAAAATCAGTAGTTTGTTTTGACATATGCAACATTTGACATTTTCTGAAGAAAATATGTGAGGTGTTTGCCCCTGCAAAAATCATCCCATAAACAGTAATAATAAATATTATTATTTTGGATATTTATTATTATTATTATTATTTATATTACAAAAGTATACAATATATATTGGTCATTAGGGTATTAAGTAAAGATCAAGTTCCATGAAGATATTTTGTATATTTCCTATAATAAATATATGGGTCATTCTTCATTTGTGGTGGCAAGTGGTGTCCCTCTACTTTACAACAGTTGAAATAAACTTTAAATACCAATAAATCATAAAATGTTTGCATGTTTGTATTCTGTAGGGTAAACACAATTTGTGCACTGTTAATAGTTAACATTTTTGTTTTAAAATACATATTTAACTGAGTTTGAGAGATTGCATTTGTAACAAAATATGCATGTTCCCGCCATACCTCAGAGAGATGTAATTGCAACTATATAGCATTTTTAACACAAATAAAGTGAATATATTGTGAATATAGATTTTAACATGTACATAAAATACATATTTTGTTATATCTAAGAAAAAAGTTGCGTCCCCCAAATTCATGTCTGTGGTGTTACAACAATGGATGTTGCCCCTTTAAGAAAAGGGAGAAATCTATTTGGACTTCTTTTTAAAGTTAGCTAAAATTCTGACAATTTCATGTGTCACACTTTATTTGTGTCTGTGGTGTTATGTTGATAACTTGCAGATCTGACATATTTTAATTAAAATTTGATAATTACATACTTATTAATATTTCCAAAATGTCTGTGGTGTTACTGTCTTTCTTGGTAACACCATAGATATAAGTGTTTTTTTTTTTTTTAAATCAAAATTAAGCTTAAATTTTAATGGATATAGCATATTAAACTAATTTTAAATGCATAGCAATACATTTTATTAAAACAAACAAACAAACAAGCATTTTTACAAATTCTGCCTCTCATTTGCCTCCCCAGTTGAAGAATGACCCATATCAAAACTTAATTTTTGATTAGTAGTATGGTTTACTAAGAACGTCATCGCTGACATGCTATAATATGCGACGCTTAATAGAGACGAAATGTTTGGAAAACTTTGTAGAGAAAATTAACCGTGTTTTTCCTAAAAATACAATAAAAAAACATGCTTACTAAAGTGAAACCATGGTAAAACCAGATTACCTAGGGTTTTGCTACACGAACCATGGTTTTTAGAGTGTTTAGGTTTAAAAAAACATGGCTACAACACTTTTACTATAATAAAACTATGGTTAATTTTCGTAAGGGGAAGTATCTATAAGTTGATAACTGAACCGAAACGAGCCTTATTGCGCTGTTAATACCTGTTGCCATTTAACAACAACAAAGATAGTTAACAACGATAGTTTGTTTGTGTTGTGACGTACGTTACTATACAGTGACTAATTATTTTAAACCGTGAATTGTGTACACAGCCATGCTAGGTTGCAACGTATCTCTTCGTTTGGAAGTACTTTTTTAATTAGCTGTTTCTTTAGGACGCGCGCCACATATGTTTCACATTAAATTCTAAAACTATTAGGTGCTTTTGTGTTGTGTTGTGTTAATCGCAAACAATCTCGTTCCTTTTCGTTTCTCTGTCGGTGAAAACTATCTAAAGAGTTTTGAAGCATGACATCAGTATCTTTTGTTCAAAACGACACTGTCCTGGACGTGACCTCAATAAGAACTCATGACACTGACAACTAATGTGAGCTGTCATGCTTAGTTGGACGATGTAATAGAGTAAATTTGACTGCAGCTGAAGTAACATGATGTAGGCTAAATCACAACTGTACTTCCCAATCCAGATATGAAGGTCAATTTACTGTAGTGTAATGGTTCCTGTCGTACTGGCTTTGAGTTTTGTGAAGAGATTTGTTGATTTGTGGCACAAACTTCATTATAGGGAACAGAGCCTCGTCTGTTCTCCTGCAGTCATTATGGCCAGTGGAGCTCCTCTCTTAAAGCCCTGCTCAATTCTCTAATGAGGCCATTCTCTACCTCTCTCACTTGTCTTCTGAATCTCTGACAGGCTCTGAGCGCAAGCCAAAACCACAAGACTGAAGAGGTCCAGTCCCCTCCCAACAACCCCTGCAGCAACACACGTCAGTCTAACCCAAACATTTGTATCTTCGATTTAGTTTATTATCTTTTACGGTCCACTGAATGTTAGATGATCAATTTGAAGATGAGTTTTTCAAGAGCCCATCTGAAAAAACACATTGTTTATATGACTAACGACTCCTTTCAGTATCCAACCTTGCTTCTGGTCAGCGACGAACATGACAAGCGTACAAAGTTGTACTATTGACAAATTCTTTGATTCCTACATTGACAAGAAAAGGTGGCAAATCCAAGTGGGTTTTTTGTTCACACTTGGCCGTTCTGGAAAAACACGTGAATTTTTAGACGGTATCTTGGCAACTCAGCCGTAGTCTGGCTATTGATATTCACAGTAGAAGCTTCCATCTCCTTTTCAGAACAATAGAAACCTTATGGGAATGAAGAAACCAAGTCTGCAAGGACAAATCTTCTCCCTCAGGCCCTGACGGACATTTGGGAGATTAGTACGACTCTTGACACTATTTGCAATTTCAAAGATGAATGAGACAACATAAATTATTTAAAGGCATTTATTGAATAGAGTTTTATAAACTGTTCACTAAACTGGACTTTTGCTTATGAAAGCAGCTATGTGCAAAAGTTACAATAGTCCCTTGAGGAGGTACACCATTCAATTTCTGTCTTTTTGTCTTACCGTACTACACGAAGGGGCTTCAAAAGCTAGTTTGCTCAGGGAGTTTGCTTCCAAAAATGATCTATTTACATTCTAATACAGTTGAGTGCTTATATACAGAAGTTGACAATACACAGTGTAGACGAATGTTCAGTGGTTATGAAAAAAGTGGCATTAATTCGAATTAGTGATAAATAACATTTGCCTGAGTAACAGACAAATACTCCTTACATTCTTGTTTCGCAAGTTTTCCTATTATATGAACAAGATGATGAGTTATTTGTGATCTGGTAGTATTCACTGCATTTCTGATCTCACAGAGTGTTTAGCTAAATATTGATACACTCGGAGCTATGTGTAAAATTTATAATTGTCTGTACAGAAAAGTAGAAGTATGTATGTGGGACATTTGAAGTCAAAATTACAGTGACTTGAGTTGAGACCCTGGTCATATATTAAAGGGATAGTTCACGCAATAATCAAAAGTCTGGCATTATTTACTTGCCTCATGTTGTTCCAAACCTGTATGACTTCCTTTCTTCTGCAGAACACAAAAGAGAATATAGCTGCAAGCAGTGATTATCAAGGTTCAAACTCTTTAAGACATTTAAGCACATATAAAAACTACATTACGTATTATTTAGCAAGTTTGTAACTACCTAAATCAGGGATTAAAAAACACTTTTGAGTAATTTACCATAGAAATATTATGATTTTTAATGTGTATGATTGTTATAGCGTCACCTATGGTCTGATCTCCATAAAACTTGCTTGTAGAGAATCTGTTCAGATTGTTGCATGTACTCACCTAGTTTTGTGAAGTTTTGAGTTTTCATTTAGGATTTATAGGCTTTTGGGTATATTTGGACACGCCCCTTTTCTAAATGACCCCGTTATAGCCACCCTAAGGGTAAAGTTAAATTTTTTTCTTAATTATTAATCTAGAGAGTACAGAGAATTGTGCTGAGGTGCTAGGACTAGTTCGCAAAAGTAGTTTTTTTGCATAATCAAGAATGTTTAATGAATGATTTGATTGACAGCAGTGGTTCTTAAGGTAAAGGTGCTCAGTACAAGGAGATCTGTTAATTAAATATTGCGTGAATATTGTGTGGATGTGTAAAACACCACGTGATTACAGAGGTGTAAAATTTGTTAGCGCCCCCTAGTGGACAATTTCTTAAAGACCTCTATGCCCATGAGTTGAACATGCCCACTGATTTTGTTCTCCATTAACCTTGTTTAATAGGTGCTCAAAATTCATTGGCCCATGCCAGCCATGTTTTTTGAGATTCGCAAATGTCTTCATAGACACCTGCGGCACTTTGAATAAAAACATGGCACACTAATTTTTAAGTTGATCCTTCGATCCGAATGGGTGAGTAGTTATAGCTTAAGTTTGTTTCCCTGTTGTAGTACCACCTAGTTGCCAAACTCATACATACGTGTTCAGAGTTTGGCAAAAATATCTCTTTCCATTGAAGAGTTGTAGGCATTTTAGTAAAAGTGGCTCTGCCCCTTATGAACTTTTTGGTGTCCCATTGCAACAGTGAGTTGAAAGTTCAACTTTTTTTGATAGTTGTTGATATTCACTCTCCAGAGAATCTTTCTGCACTGGTTTGGTTCGGATTGGGCGAAAAACCTAGGACTAGTTTGCAAAAGTAGGTTTTTCAAAAATTTTAAAATACTTAAAAAATTCGCCTGTTTTGTCCATTGTGAGCCAAGGATTCCAAAGATATAAGGCATTAAGTCTGCGACCAATGGTTTAGGAGTTATAAGCGATTTTGCACTTTTGATCGCTGTAGCGCCACCATTAGGCCAAATGGGGCGAGCCTTGGTGACGTTGTAGATGGTATGAGTACTACCATACGTCCAAGTTTCATGTCTCTACAACTTACGGTTTGGTCTGCCCAATCAATTTTAGGTGGAGAATGCTGATCCTTTGCCATCCTAACAATTACAATAGGGTTTCCGTGCTATGCGCTTGAACCTCTAAATATAAGAATTGTTTTGTCCATACAATGAAAGTCACTGGGGTCCAAAACAACACTGGACGCCACTGGCTTCCATTGTATGGACATAAACATGGAGACATCTTACAAAATATCTTCTTTTGTGTTCTACAGATGTCAAAAAGTCAATGGTTTGAAATGACATGAGGGTGAGTAAATTATTGGATGAATTATCCTTTTAAGACTTTATAGGTACATTGAGCCATCCTGAGATATTATGGAATGATTTATTAACATAATTTATAGTGAATTAGACTTCAGATGCCAAACTTAGATCTTTAGATATTAACTAAAAGTTTCCACCAAAATTGCAAATTGGCCTCAGGCTTGTTGAATAATGCTAACTTGCTCCAACATAACAGCAAGAACTGGACATGTAAAGATGGCCACTTGTAGATGATTGGGTGAAGGTAGGTTGTAGGTTCCATGTCATCTCATGATGTCATCACATAAGGATGGGATCTGCCTACTCAGCTGCCAATTGACAAGATGGTTGAACTGTCCTTGGCTTTGTCAAAAAAAATGGAGGACACATCATTAGTGGTCTTGAGCTTGCCTTCAGCGACATTTTGGGTGGATGAAGAGTTGCTTGGTTGGCATTCTTCACAGCAGCAGCAGCAACAGTCCATGAAGGCCTGGCCCAGAGACTTGCACAGGCAAAGCAGCAGCACAGGTGTCACGGATGACTTAAAGAACAGAAAGAACTGGTTTATGAGGGCCAAAAGAGAAGTGACCTCCTCAGACACCTGGATGGGAGCGTACGCCAAAGTCAGGTTACAAACGTTCTCCGGCAGCGTGCAGACACCATAGACCACCGCTAGAGCCATGACAGTGCAGTTGAGCTGCCGTTCGACTTGCTGAGCATGCTGAAGCTTTTGTTTTTTGGATGGAGATCGCTCCTCAGGCCGCTTGGGAGAACTTCCGCTCCCGCCGGATACGTGGCAGGTGGCCAGCTGACAGAGCAGGGTGAAGACAACGGGTAGACAGAAGTAACAGCCAAAGTACCACCACATGCGTGCGTCATGGTAGTTGATAATAAGAGAATAGATGGATTCGGGGAGATCTGGATATGGACTCATGATGCAGGTGTCCACTTGGTCACTCACACCAGGTGGTGTCACCTCATGCAGCTGCCACAGGAGCAGCTCAGGAGCTGCTAGCACCATGGAGCCAATCCACACCACTGCCAGCTTGGCCAGAACCTTCTGACAGCGCTCAACTCGTCGGGCCTTTGGCATGGAGCTCGTGGCAGCGTGGAAGCGGTCAATGCCCAAAGCACACAAACTGAAGGTTGTCACGCCAAGAGAGGTTACCTGGAGGGGATGCAATAAAATAGATGTTTGTGTTTTTCATGAGATACCTTAAAAATAAATGATTAGTTTAAGGATTTAGGGATATATATAAATATGAAGAGTTCATTTACAAAAACAGAAAACTTTTTTTTTTTTATAAATTTTTCATAAATCATGTTTTTGTTGTGTTCTCATGTATTTATGTTTTTTGCTAGTTAGCTGTATTTCTTTTTTATTTTAGTTATTATTTAATCAAAACAACTCAACTGTAGTTCGATTGATATTACTTGAAATGCAGAATAAAAAAACATGATTTTTGAAAACGATCTGTTTTTGCAAACAAACTCTTCATATATCTATCTATCTGTCTCTCTCTCTCTCTCTCTCTATATATATATATATATTGTCATTGATAGTACTTTAAAAGGTTCAGTTACAAAAAATTGCTACAAGTGAATTGAGTAATCAGAACAGTATAATATAAAGTACGAAAAACTGATGGAAAATATGAAAAAAATTTACATTACTATTAAATTATTTTACTTTTGACAATGTTACTAAATTGCTAGTTCATTTACAGTTAAAATTACTATATGAAGTTTAAGTGAGCATTAGATGTTGACAAGGATTATGGTTATAAAGGTTATGTGTTAATATAATCTGTAACACTGTCAAATAATATATAATCAATATGGTGCCGATATATTGTGTGTCCCTCTTGATTGTCACAAATAGTAATCATAGATTTACATATAGATTTGTAAGCGTTTTAGGTGACTACTACATGTTTATAATTGTTAATTGTTGCGTTTTATGAAAACATTGAAGTTAAAGTTGGTCTGTAGTGTTAGAAATCGAAAATTAATACTGTATATGTCAGAATTTGAAAGGTCGCTTTTTAAATACTTTGGCACTAGCTAAATTTGGCTGCATTTAAGATAAATATTTTAGGTAAATTAGGCCATGGAAATGAATCAAGACTAAATGTAAACTTAGGGCCTCACCTCTATGTAAGGCACAACTCTGCAGGAGAAATCCCCCAGCAGTCTCTTATTGGTGAGTTCGTTAAAGACCACCACAGGCAGACAGAAGCACAACACCAGAAAATCCCAAAAAGCCAGACTTGCAAGAAAGTAGTTCCATGCGCTCCTCATGAAGTAATTTTGCCAAACGATGCACATTACCGCCAGATTACCCACGACGCCGAAGGCAAACACCACAAAAGCCAGAAAGAGAATCCCATAAGCGCTGTAAGAGCTGTCAGTGAAGGGAAATAAAGGATTGTGGATTTTTGTGATGCTCCTTTTTGTTGGATCGCCATTAGGAACCTGTTCACCAGTCACATCAGTGCTGTTTCCATTTTCAGCCAGTGAGGAATTGGCCAGCTCTGTGAAGGGCAAAGGACTTGTAGTTTGCGTGTCCATGGATCCTTTATCTTCATCTTCATCCACAGGATCAACTACTTCTTGCTGTGTGATTGATTGTAAATCATCTTGTTCAAAACTCTCCCCGTTCTCATCTAGGCTTCCTTCTTTTGCTTCTGAAGCACAAGCGCTCAAAAGCAAAGCCAGTGTCATAAGATAAATCAATTTATAATCTCGTATCCCCATTTTCAAGGCAAAGTCCAGTAATATACAACTCAGAGGAGATCTGAATAACTGAAAACAGACGGCAGAGGCTGACGTAAAGACCCTGGTGAAGGGACTGCTGCAGTTTGGGATCTCTTGTGCCAAAAGACTCTGTATTCTGCAGTCCCGTTGACCAGAGAACAGCACTCTTAGCAAAGCTATGGATGGCTGCTCCCTCTCAATAGGGGTCTATGGAGTCACACCCCCTTTTGCTGTTCTCCCAAACTGACTGATGGGTGTGATTGCCCTCTGCTGGCATTAAAATGCTGTTTTAGTGTTTCTTTATAATTTACTGAACTGTCTCAAAGATGGTTCAATAAATTACAACTTTAATAAATTAAAAAGAAAAGCATAAAAATGTTAATAAATACCTTCAGCATAATTGTACAAGTGTCTATTTTAGTAAATGGCAATGATTTTTTTCACTCATATATTTCTGAAAGCGTAGGAACTTGATACATTTTGTCTCTAAAAACCATGTCCTACGGTGTGACACCATATCCTGATTTTAAATCAGCCAATTCCAGAAAAAAACTTTTATTAGTTGAAAGACCCCATTCCTGGTCGTGTTACTAAAGCCTGTCAACCCCATGACGTGCACATGGTCAATGTTTGTCTCAGAATTATTCAAATATTTAACTTTTTTGGAACCACTACAAAGTGTTGTCCTTTGGTGTGACACCCTATATATTATATTTTTGAATTAAAAATATGTTAAACTACATAATCATGGGAAATTATGCAAATGTGCCACTAATGACAGATTAGCTTGGAATAGCAAGGTCATTAATTGACACAAAATGCTGAAACGGCCTTTGGTGTGACAGAAAATTTCCCACACCATAGGACAAAGATGTCACACCAGAGGACAGGGTCTCTTTAAAAAGCATTTTAAATAATTAAATACAATTTGTTTAATTCCTTTTTGTTCTTTTTTGATCATTTTCAGTGTTCTTAAATGTAATATTAAACTATTTTCTGATGTTTTTGCAGAAAACTTGTATTGTTATAAAGTGTCATGAAAATAAGAATAAAATGTGATACTTCGTTATTGAAACAGAAAGAATTGAGGGAGAAGTGCTGGGTTATTATTTCTGTTAACACATTGTTGGGTTAATTGTGCTGGGTCAAAATTCTGGGTTGTTTGAGGTACTGTAAACACACAGTTGGGTTGATCATGCTGGGTCAAATGGACTCTAGGGGTTCTTTCACCACTGAACACACGGGTTGGGTTATTTTAACCCAGGTTTGTTTATTTTTCCACTTCATCGAACATTCTGGATTCTTCACTCGTCTCCTCGTCAGGCGGTCACGCGATGCGAAGCTTGGAAAAGACTCAACTCCGACCGGAAACTAACAATGAAATGAATTGTTCTAGCTATTAGACTGTGTTTTATAACGTCTACACCTACCCCAACCATAAACGTAGCCCTTACTAATAAAAAAAAAAAAGTATTATTGTTGTACAGTGTGACAAAAATAACGTTAGATTTATGTGCGCATGCCCAGTAGCAAGAGCTGTATTCTTTCTAGCCAACACCTAGCTAGGTCACGCGGTGACGTATCGATCTGCTATTGGTCACACGGTTTCACGTGATACGAATTGGCAGAGTTCACGAAGCTTTAAATGTGCAATGCAGCGAAACGCCAAACTTTTGCACGCGTTTGCTTTTCTGAATGGAAGTCAATGGGACGAAAAGTGGTATCGACTGGGAGAATCTCCTCTCCACCGCACGCTACACGATGATTATAGAGAAGAGAAGAAATACGCCCGAATCAACGCTGCAAACGAGCGATTAAGCGATGCGGCTACTACCATGAGTACACAAAGCCATGTGCGATGAGTGTCTACTAGAGGCCTGCAACTCACGGATTCGCGGATTTGATGGAAGAAGAAGAGTCAGCCGCTCCTGTCTTGTGGTGAGTGAGAAAATGTAACGTTAAACAACAACCGCAACAAAAGTAGTAACGTTAGTAGTGGTAACCTCAATTAAATTGCTGCATGACCAAATACCGACCTGTAACCTGAAGGCCTAAATTAGTTTTAAAACACCGTAAATAACGCTGTTTGACAATTTAAAAAAAAAAAAAAAACAAAAAAAAAAAAAAAAAACTAGTATGATGCAAAAAAAAAAAAAAATAATTTTGAATAACACCGTTTATGGGATAATGAGCGCCGCTACTGGCGGCACTTTCTATCGTTTAAAATGCCGTAAATAACGCCGTTTGACAATTTTCAAATAAAGAAACTAGTTAAATGCAAAATAAAAAAATAAATGTAAGTTACGCTGTTTAGGGGATAATGAGTGCCGCAACTGACGTCGCTTTCTGTCGTTTAAAATGCCGTAAATAACGCAGTTTGACAATTTTTAAATAAAACTAGTAAAATGCAAAAAAAAAAAAAAAAATTAATTTAAGTTGCGCCATTTAGGGGATAATGAGTGCCGCAACTGACAGCGCTCTCTGTCGTACAACACCGTTTAGGGCAGAGCTGGGCAAGCTCTATCCTGGAGGGCCGGTGTCCCTGCAGAGTTTAACTCCAACCCTGATAAAACTCACCAGTTTGTAGCTTTCTAGTAAACCTGAAGACACTGATTAGCTTGTTCAGGTGAGTTTTATCAGGGTTGGAGCTAAACTCTGCAGGGACACCGGCCCTCCAGGATAGAGCTTGCCCAGTTCTGCCCTAAACGGTGTTGTATGACAGAGAGCGCTGTCAGTTGCGGCACTCATTATCCCCTAAACGGCGTAACTTAAATGAATTTTCGATAATGAGTGCCGCAACTGACGTCGCTTTCTGTCATTTAAAATGCCGCAAAAATATGCTGTTTGACAATTTTCAAATTTCTAGTAAAAAAAAAATAAAATCTAGTAAAATGCAAAATAAAAAAAATAAATGTAAGTTATGCCATTTAGGGGATAATGAGTGCCGCAACTGACGTCGCTAAAAAAAAAATTTAAAAAAATTTGCAGTTTGAATTTTAAAATTTTTTTTAAAAAAAACTAGTAAAAAAAAAAAAAAAAAATTAATTTAAGTTGCGCCGTTTAGGGGATAATGAGTGCTGCAACTGACTGCGCTCTCTGTCGTACAACACCGTTTAGGGCAGAACTGGGCAAGCTCTATCCTGGAGGGCCGGTGTCCCTGCAGAGTTTAACTCCAACCCTGATAAAACTCACCAGTTTGTAGCTTTCTAGTAAACCTGAAGACACTGATTAGCTTGTTCAGGTGAGTTTTATCAGGGTTGGAGCTAAACTCTGCAGGGACACCGGCCCTCCAGGATAGAGCTTGCCCAGTTCTGCCCTAAACGGTGTTGTACGACAGAGAGCGCTGTCAGTTGCGGCACTCATTATTCCCTAAACGGCGTAACTTAAAAAAATGAATTTTCGATAATGAGTGCCGCAACTGACGTTGCTTTCTGTCATTTAAAATGCCGCAAATAACGCAGTTTGACAATTTTCAAATAAGGAATCTAGTAAAATGCAAAATAAAAAAAAAATAAATGTAAGTTACGCCATTTAGGGGATAATGAGTGCCGCAACTGACGTCGCTTTCTGTCGTTTAAAATGCCGTAAATAACGCAGTTTGACAATTTTTAAATAAAACTAGTAAAATACAAAAAAAAAAAATTCATTTAAGTTGCGCCGTTTAGGGGATAATGAGTGTGCAACAACTGACTGCTCTCTCTCTGTCGTACAACACCGTTTAGGGCAGAACTGGGCAAGCTCTATCCTGGAGGGCCGGTGTCCCTGCAGAGTTTAACTCCAACCCTGATAAAACTCACCAGTTTGTAGCTTTCTAGTAAACCTGAAGACACTGATTAGCTTGTTCAGGTGAGTTTTATCAGGGTTGGAGCTAAGCTAAACTCTGCAGGGACACCGGCCCTCCAGGATAGAGCTTGCCCAGTTCTGCCCTAAACGGTGTTGTATGACAGAGAGCGCTGTCAGTTGCGGCACTCATTATCCCCTAAACGGCGTAACTTAAATGAATTTTCGATAATGAGTGCCGCAACTGACGTCGCTTTCTGTCATTTAAAATGCCGCAAAATACGCTGTTTGACAATTTTCAAATAAGGAATCTAGTAAAATGCAAAAAAAAAAAAAAAAAAAAAATAAATTAAGTTACGCCATTTAGGGGGGGATAAGTGCCGCAACTGACGTCGCTTTCTGTTGTTTAAAATGCCGTAAATCAGTAAAAAATGCAGTTTAAAAAAGTTTAAAAGTTTAAAAAAAAAAAAAAAAACTAGTAAAAAAAAAAAAAAAAAAAAAAGTTAAGTTGCTGTTTAGGGGATAATGAAAAAAACAAAAAAAAAAAACTTGTCTGTCGTTAAAAATGCCATAAATAATGCAGTTTGACAATTTTCAAATAAAACTAGTAAATGCAAAAAAAAAAAAAAAAAAAAAAAAATTTAAGCCATTTAGGGGATAATGAGTGCTGCAACTGATGTTGCTTAAAGTACAAAAGTTTTTGAAAAAGTTTGAGTTTTAAAAAGTGCCAAAAAAAAAACTTAAAATGGTGTTAAAAAAAGTTTTAATGAGTTTACAAGTAAAAAGTTGCTTTCTGGTTTTAAAATTTTGTAAATAAAAAAAACAAAAAAAAAAAAAAAAAAAACTATTTTTAAATAAAGAAAAAATTAAAAAAAAAAAAAAAAAATGCCGTAAATAATGCTGTTTGAAAAAAAAAAAAAAAAGTAAAAAAAAAAAAAAAAAAATTTAAGTTACGCTGTTTAGGGGATAATGAGTGCAGGCTTTCTGTTGTAAAAAATGCGTAAATAACACTGTTTGTTTGACAAAAAAAAAAAAAAAAAAAAAAAAAAAAAAAAAAAAAAAAAAAAAAAAAAATTTAAGTTAGGCTGTTTAGGGCAGGCCTGGGCAGACTCGGTCCTGGAGGGCGGTGTCCCTGCAGAGTTTAGCTTCAACCCTGATTAAACACACCTGAACAAGCTAATCAGTGTCTTCAGGTTTACTAGAAAGTTACAAACAGGTGAGTTTTATCAGGGTTGGAGCTAAACTCTGCAGGGACACCGGCCCTCCAGGACCGAGTTTGCCCAGGTCTGGTTTAGGGGATAATGAGTGCAGCAACTGACAGCGCTTTTCTGACGTTTGACAATAAATTGACATTAAATAATGCTGTTTGACAATTTTCAAATAAAAAAAAGTAAAATGCAAAAAAAAAAAAAAATTTAATTTACGCTGTTTAGGGGTAATGAGTGCCACAACTGACGTCGCTTTCTGTAAAATTTAAAATGCCGTAAATAACGTGTTTGACAATTAAAAAAAAAAAAAAAAAAAATAGTAAAATGCAAAAAAAAAAAAAAATAAATTTAAGTTACGCCGTTTAGGGCAGGCCTGGGCAGACTCGGTCCTGGAGGGCCGGTGTCCCTGCAGAGTTTAGCTTCAACCCTGATTAAACACACCTGAACAAGCTAATCAGTGTCTTCAGGTTTACTAGAAAGTTACAAACAGGTGAGTTTTATCAGGGTTGGAGCTAAACTCTGCAGGGACACCGGCCCTCCAGGACCGAGTTTGCCCAGGTCTGGTTTAGGGGATAATGAGTGCAGCAACTGACTGGCGCTTTCTGACGTTTGACAATAAATTGACATTAAATAATGCGTTTGACAATTTTCAAAAATAATAATAAAATGTAAAAAAAAAAAAAAAAAAAAAAAAAAAAGTTAATTTACGCCGTTTAGGGGGTAATGAGTGCCACAACTGACGTCGCTTTCTGTTGTCTAAAATGCCGTAAATAACGCTGTTTGACAATTAAAAAAAAAAAAAAAAAAAAAAAAAAAAAAAAAAAAGTAAAATAAAAAAAAAAAAAAATAAATAAATTTAAGTTACGCCATTTAGGGCAGGCCTGGGCAGACTCGGTCCTGGAGGGCCAGTGTCCCTGCAGAGTTTAGCTTCAACCCTGATTAAACACACCTGAACAAGCTAATCAGTGTCTTCAGGTTTACTAGAAAGTTACAAACAGGTGAGTTTTATCAGGGTTGGAGCTAAACTCTGCAGGGACACCGGCCCTCCAGGACCAGAGTTTGCCCAGGTCTGGTTTAGGGGATAATGAGTGCAGCAACTGACAGCGCTTTCTTACGTTTGACAATAAATTGACATTAAATAACGCCGTTTGACAATTTTCAAATAATAAAACTAGTAAAATGCAAAAAAAAAAAAAAAAAAAATAAAGTTAATTTACGCCGTTTAGGGGATAATGAGCGCCACAACTAATGCCGTTTTCTGCCATTTAAAGCACCGTAAATAATGCCGTTTGACAATTTTCAAAACAGAAAACTAGTAATATGCAAAATGAATAAACTAATTTAAATTATGCCATTTTTGACAATTTTGAAATAAATCTAGTCATATGGAAAATAAATAACAGATGCAAATCCATCAAAAAAAAAAAGTTAGTCAATTTTTCATGGGATTGCTGTCTTGGATGGTGGTGGTGGATAACGTTGGGTGGTGAGTGCTGTCCCATCACACCATATCTATGGGAATGAGCCAAGGCATCAGGTGGTGTGACTGTCTCACTCGCCCAACGTTCACCTGAAGCACTCTTACCATAGCGAGACGCTGCTCTAAATTCTCGCACTGTCAGTGAGAGATCAGTAGTGAGGCATCGCTCGGTGGGTGACGGATGGTGTCAAAGACAGCTTCTCGTGAGATTGTTGACTACAAAAATAATTTTGTAGTTTAAGGGATAATGAGCGCCGCAACTGACGGCGTTTTCTGCAGTTTAAAACACTGTAAATAACACCGATTGACAATTTTCAAATAAAGAAACTAGTTAAATGCAAAAAAATAAAAAAAAACAAAAAAATTATTTAAGTTACGCCGTTTTAGGGGATAATGAGTGCTGCAACTGGCGTCACTTTCTGTTGTTTAAAATGCCGTAAATAACACCGTTTGACAGTTTAAAAAAAAAAAAAAAAAAAAAAAAAAACTAGTAAAATGCAAAAAAAAAAAAAAAAAAAAATTTAAGTTACGCCGTTTAGGGCAGGCCTGGGCAGACTCGGTCCTGGAGGGCCGGTGTCCCTGCAGAGTTTAGCTTCAACCCTGATTAAACACACCTGAACAAGCTAATCAGTGTCTTCAGGTTTACTAGAAAGTTACAAACAGGTGAGTTTTATCAGGGTTGGAGCTAAAACTTTTGCCCAGGTCTGGTTTAGGGGATAATGAGTGCAGTTTGCCTGCAGGTGCTGTTTGACAATTTTCAAGTGAAGAAACTAGTAAAATGCAAAAAAAAAAAATTATTTTAAATTACGCTGTAGGGGGGAATGCAAGTGCTGCAACTGGTGCTTTTGACGTTTAAAATGCTGTAAATAATGCCGTTTGTCAATTTTAAAATAAAAAAATCTAGTCATATGGAAATAAACAAAATAAAAAATTTTTTTGATGGATTTGCGTCTGTAGTCAATTTTTCATGGGATTGCTGTCTTGGATAGTGGTGGTGGATAACGTTGGGTGGTGAGTGCTGTCCCATCACACCATATCTATGGGAATGAGCCAAGGCATCAGGTGGTGTGACTGTCTCACTCGCCCAACGTTCACCTGAAGCACTCTTACCATAGCGAGACGCTGCTCTAAATTCTCGCACTGTCAGTGAGAGATCAGTAGTGAGGCATCGCTCGGTGGGTGACGGATGGTGTCAAAGACAGCTTCTCGTGAGATTGTTGACTACAAAAATAGCCCTGGCTTACGCCTCAGAGGGCTTGCAATGCACAAACATGCAACTTTTCACTTTACAAGATGTTAAATGATAGAGTGGAGTCGTGTAAATTACTTACGGATTATTTTGATGTTTTTATTAGCTGTTTGAACTCTCAATCTGGCGGCACCCATTCACTGCAGAGGATCCATTGGAGGGCAAGTGATATAATGCTAAATTTCTACAAATCTGTTGTGTTGAAGAGACAAGCTCATCTACAATCTGGACAGCTTGCAAGGTGAGTAAATTTTCAGTTTTTTATATCAATCGGCTATAATCACATTCAAATACACAGGCCAGATTTGGAACGCCTGTCATTCATGAAGTCCTACACGTTGGCCGGATGTTCATTGAATGGCTAATTCAATTATGCTGTCAGCTTCCAAGAAGGATGTAGAGAATCTTGGCCCACTTTTACACATTTTACCACCCATTCCACAGAATACTGTAGATTTTAAATTGGCATGCTTTATATATGATGCAAGATCACTAACTAATTTTGCAAATAGTTGCATACATTTGCCTGTATGAGGTGTTCAGATGTAAAAGACTAAAAATGTGCAGTTTGAAATTTTCTTCTAAAATGAGTTTTTTTTTTTTTTTTTTTTTTTTTTTTTTTTTTTTTTTTTTTTGTTTTTGTTTTCTCCCAAGACTAAGTGTCGTATAATTAACAGGTGGGGACCAGCATGGTGGATTTGTGCCTTGGGGACGAGACAACGACATCCCAGACCTTCGCCTTTGTTACAGGCTGTGCCACTGAAGCAGACTCATTGCCTGGGAATTTCTCCAGCTTGCAGTATATTATATTGATGGACATAAGTCTTCATGTGTGAAATTGTTTGTTTTTTTTTTTTTTTTTTTTTTTAAGGCCAACAGTTTTTTCTGGCCACTTGTAACATGTTTTAAATTGTCATATGTATTGTCTGGTGGACTCTTTGTTTGGCTTAGTTTTAATAGCGCAATGTTTGGAATGATTCTCATGTGGTGAGTGTTCTGCTGCTGCAGTGTTGACAAAGAATCGGAATCTACAGTGCCTAGTTTACACAGTTTTGTGTTTTAAATTAACTGATCTACTAAAGTTGTTGTTTTATGTGTCTGTAATGGTTGGATAAAATGTGTGACAGCTGCACCCATTTGAAAATTGTTTTAAAAAGAAATAAAACTGAAAATTGATGTTTACAGTTGCTTTTTTTGTGTTTTTCTAACTGTATTGCAGAAAAGCAATAATAATTTTACATTCTCTTGAGATTATTTATTATTATTGGTAAATATAAAGGTAGCAAGGCAATAAGCCAACAAATAACCCAATGATTAGGTTATGTTTAACCCAGCAACACAGTTAACCTGACCCATTGGTTGGGTCAAATGGTTAAACCCAGCACTTGGGTCAAAGCAACTCAACGTGTGTTCTGTCCCATAGTTACCCAGCGGTTGGGTTATTTTTTTTTAACCCAGCACTTTTTTAGAGTGCATGTTCAAAATTAAATAGAAAAACCAGCTACTTCCAGCTAAGACCAGCCAAACAGTTTAGACTAGTTTTAACCTTATTTTTTTAAGCAGGGAAGGCTTTAATCAGTGTTGCCAAGTCCATGGTTTTCCCACAGAATTGGGCTACTTTTACACTGCTGCAGGTAGTTTTTGATGTCCGCAGGTCGAAGCGACCCCAGTAATGTCATATTTAGCCACTGAAATGCAAATTTACCAGGGGAACCCTGACACAAAATTGTGTATTTTATCCCCCCGGAACACAATTTTTAACGGGGCCCGGCAATTAGGCTAGTTTTGAGTACCACTTGAGTGGGTTTTATTGTGAAAACCTGGGAACCCTGACTTTAACATCTTTTAAAATGCAGTTTATTCCTGTTATGCCAAAACTGAATTTTCAGCAGTCATTACTCTAGTCTTCAGTGTCCTTGAGAAATCCTTCTAATATGATGATTTTGTGAGCAGTTAATTATCCATTATTGTTGGTGCTCAGTTATTAATTATAATTCTTATTATTATCAATGTGGAAAACGTTTTTTGCTGCTTAATTTATCCCAGAGCTGATTTATCTCAGTCTGACTGCATGGGAGTTGTGAGTATCCAAGAAAACAGATGGACTGGCTGAAGAAACAGATTAAGTAGGGGCTTCAAACATGACATGACTCAAGTTATCTTGTTATCTAAAGTTATCTAAAAGTTTGTGATTAGATTAGAATGAGAATAAAGATACAGAGAGCTTCCCGAAAGGTTGCATTTTTTAAAAATCGTATTCAATCTTTTTACCTTAACTGTTCCCTGCTGGTGGAATGACCTGTCCAACCCGATCCGAGCAGCTGTGTCTTTAGTCGTCTTCGAGAAACGGCTAAAGATACATCTCTTTGGTTTACACTTGATCCTCTAAGACTAGAACTGTCGATTCTATTTCTATGCTATCTACATTTTTCTTTTTATTTATTAAAATACTAACAAAAAACTTAAACCCTTAAAACTTAATGCGTTTTTTTTTGCTGCAGTTCTTGCATTGGTCTGGGGAGGGCGCAGTTTTCAAAGTAATACAGACTGCAATGGCCATCGTTTACAATACACCAACCCGTCACAGACCACACGTATTAAAATGTGTAGCATTGCATGTTAAATGAAAACAGTCAAATTCACTGTGTGTGCCAAATGTGTCAGCTACACACAAAATCCTTGTTTTGGAGTAAACAGTTTAAATGCTGCCAGTGATTCAGAAGTTCCTTCCTTTTCTTCCCTTTTGGGTTGTACATAATGTATTTGCATGACATCATTCATTATTTTTTTAAATACGCCTAATAAAATCCATTAGGTTACTAATCATATTCAGATGCAGGAGGCTAACTTTGTTAGCTCAAGATTATTTGTTCTTAATATAGTATATGGCTTAAAATAAGCTGATGTCACTTATATTATTCTCAGGAATATTTGTTCTTGATAGCTGCTTAGCCAATGGTTATTCTGAAAATTGCTAATGTAACAGTTTTGTGTGTGCCTGTAAGTAACTGACAGTAGTATATGAATGTAAGATACTCTGCATAAGTGTCATCACACAGTTTTTTGCACACTGGAGTCACAGCATACTTGGCTGCTAAACTCTGAAACTTGATGCTTCATGGCCAGTAATGTTACTGAAACAGGAAGGAGTGGCACGTTCACACATTTTGTGGGTATGGGTGGAGAATTGATTATCTATATGGATGATATTATCTCTCGGCTGTACACTGACACACATGCATACAAAAAAGCAAAGAGCATCTAACATTTACAACAAAACATTTCCTAACTATTACCGTCCTACCCACATGTGTTAGAAAGCGTTAGGTGTGTGCATAAATCATCCTACTATCAATTAAGATAAAAAATGCATATATTAATACATAAAATGTAGGTACTGTTTAACTGAAGTAATACCTTAATAGTAAAAAATGAAATGTTGCTTAACATGTATTCACCCTCAGGCTATCCTAGACAAATTTGTTTCTTTATCAGAACAGATTTGGATAATTTACGATCACATCACTTGTTCACCAGTAGATCGTCTGCAGAGAATGGGTGCCGTCAGAATGAGTGTAACATCATGTAATATCAAGAAATAATCCATAAGTAATCCACATGACTCCAGTCTATCAGTTAACATTTTACCAAGTGAAAAGCTGCACGTTTGTAAGAAACAATAGTCATCTACATCTTGGTTGATCCGAAGGTGAGTAAATTAATTACATTTTGGGGTGAACTAATCCCGTAAATAATTATCATATCATCATAATGATATACAATTCATCATAAAACATTTTGAAGTTTTGTTGCACAGACTGAAAAACCATAACGTATAAAATCTAAGTGCTTTAAGATATCTGACACCAACAGGAAATGTCATCTAATACTGATGAGGGCATCATTAGTGGTTACTCTGAGAGAGAGTACTAGAGGACTTTTCTGGGTTTTACAGGAAATGCATGATGTTTCATATCTGGGAAAAAATGCTGGTGCTGAAGACGTTTCGATTTTTCATTACAGTGACAGTGTTTTAGAACTTAACAACAAATTGATGTTTTAACACTGACAAAGGACATTTTCTGTGGTAATAAAGTTTTCCTCCTGTTTGATAAGTGGGCTGAGGCGTTGCAGACATCTCCCTGTGTCAATAAGGATATGAGGAACAAACTGTAGCTAAAGCTGGAGGATCCTTAGATCATGTGCCTTAACTGAGCATAACATGCACACACTTTGTAGTTTACACACTTTTTTTTTTGTCTTTGCTACTCTCAGCTGATAATTGTTTCATTTTCAAAGTGATTACTGGTGAATTATACAGTCATTTTCAACATGTTTTCATCAGTCTCACTGGACTGTCTGTTAAGAATCATAAATGTGCAGTCAACCAAAATCTGTGTATGACCTTACCCTTATAGGGAGATCTGAGCTAAAAGTGAGATTTAACAAGCCAATGGAGAATAGCAAAGAACCTGTATAATACTGAGTTCAGAGATTATCTGAACATAGAAATATTTCCAAAAGAGGCCATAGCTAAGGCTAGAAAAAACACCTTCTATGGTATAAGAAATGTTGTTGTGGTTATATTCAGCAAGCTAATGAAAAAAAAAAAAAATCAGCACTTTAGTTTACTCAATTATTGTACTTTAAATAATAACTAAAAGGTTTGCTAATGTGCAAAGTGGTTTAAATGTAATTTAAAGGACTCCAGACTCCTACATTCTCAAAATATGCCGGTAATTACTCAACTAGAGTTTTCACATTTTAATGAAAAACACTGGTTTGCACAAAGGAAAGGGAGTGGGAAAGTCGTAATAAACTTCTAATTGACTTTCACTGCCAGCCAGCAATGCAAATCCACCCACAATCGCATCCCATCTTTCCTGAAGCTTGATTTGAATGCAAATTTGCCTGGACATCCATTTTGAATACGTGGAAACTCAGCTCGACATTCAGAGCCAGTACTAGTGCACAGATGTGATTTTGCATGTCACAGATTTGTGCGTAGGTACCTTTTCTTGCTGATGGTGGTGTTTCCATGCCTCCTTTTTGTGAATAATCATTTTATATACCAACTTGACATACTGTGACCTTTTCATATATAAATGAATGGAAAAATGGATTACACCTTTCTTAGCTGTGAATCTAAAGCATAAACCACAACACATCAAAGTGTGAAACTGTCAGTGCTGCATTCAAGAACATACAGCTACTGGAGAATTAAATATTGTTAGATTATATTCTTGAAGTCTTTGTTATGCACAAAGACATTATACATAGGTTGATATGACTAAACAATATCGTTACTGCTGAAGCTGAACTGGCCTACCAAAATGATGACGAAAGTACATTGTGCGTCTATACTTAAACCAAAGCCCATTGTATTGTGTTGCTGAATATCATGTTTTGTCTTATCAACTAAGGCAGGAAATTTAGTTCAAGTTTATAAAATGAGAAGTTGGGTGGGGTCTGTTTTTCTAGTAGCCTGTGCCACAGCGAACTTTCTCATACTTTACCTGATCTGACCATTAAAATGGAATATTGTTGTTGGAGTAGTCTATAACACTAGTCAGATTATATATTACAATCAATTGTATTAAACATTTTTACATTTATAAGTTAGATTGTCACCATATTAAAGGTATTTAAGGTAATAAAACAATACACAGGTACATAATTTTTTTAAAACTTTTTTAATATTTTGTTATATTGCGCTGAGAAACAGCTACGGGTACAAAACCATTTATTTACACATACAAAATTATAGGTTATTAAAAATACGTAGTTTTATTTATTCATAACCGAGACCACAGAGTAAACGAGCGACGCGACGCGCCAAATATCTCATATCTAAATTAAACAAGCTGCCTCTACAGTAGTCTCACTGACTGTTTTAGCTTTCTCTTTCTGTCAGGTTGCTCGGTTGCAGTGTGGAGAGGGTGTTAGCAAGTCTCATCTGTATTCTTCCACGCGGTGCCTCCCCTACAGGCGTGTTTTGACTTGACAAAGTTACGCGTGCTTCCTGGTTTGAAGCACTATGACCTCAGGTACGCCGCAAAACTCCAACAACGACTCACTTCTGCTTCTCGGACCTCTGCGCTTTACATTCCCAGCTGCACATCCAACCGGGGATTAACTTTTGCAGGTTTTCTTTCCTTTGCACGTTCTCCAAGTGAACCGGGATGTACTTACACTTCAACTGTGGGTGAAGCGAGTGCCTACACCCGCTTTATCAGGAAGAGTTTGTAAGAAAAGTGTCCGGGCTTCTCAAGATCACACTGAAGCATCCAGACCCCTGCGCGCTGTAAATAGCAAAGATGTCTGATTCAGCGTCCAGTTTTCTGCATATAGGGGATATTGTCTCCCTGTATGCAGAAGGAACTGTCAATGGTTTTATAAGCACCCTGGGGTAAGTGTCTTCCATTGACTTTTCTGTCTTCCTGCCCTGCCTTCACCCCAACCCAAGACCCTGAGCAAAATAGTTTTTATGTTCATTTAAAACGCAGTAAATAGTAACCATGCATGTGAGATTTAATTTCTCATCAGTTCAGTTTATTAAATAAAATGATTGCCATTCTAGTCTTAAGAACTCAAGCTTTGTTCGTTTTCTCTGCTAGATGGTTGTACTGTGGCTTACTTTTACTCTGAGCTTTGATGTGTGTGTTTATGTTTTGCAAAAAGATCAAGAGCTGCACACAGGTGTGCAGTTAAGTTGTAGTGCAGTCAACAGCCTAGAATCACAATTTTAATCACATTTTGATTGATACGTAGACTCTCAGACTGTAAATGTCTATGTATGTGTATATTGTGCATATTTATACTGTGTATATATATACTGTATATGCATATTATGTGTGTGTGTGTGCGCGCGAAAATAACCATTCAAACTGCTTCATTTGATGTCTGTGCTTCTAAATAAAATCACAATGTTGAATTTACATTGACCATGAAGCCAGTTAGTCATTGAAAAGGAGAGACCTTTTTAGCCTTATTCTCACTGTATGAACTTTTCAGCCCAAATCTTACTGTTGTTTTAATGTCAGGAGGAAATACCACCCTTGTTTTGGATACAGGCCAGATGCACGAACAAAAAGATGGAGACAGACATCTTAAAAAGCAAATGTTATGCAGGAATGGCTCTCTGAAACAGCCAAGTGTCCAGGGTTTTTCCTTGGGCTATTTTAGCCATTCAGGCTCAACGAGAGTCTCATTGAACTGGCGTGGCAGCGTATAAACACGTTTTAACCTGTTTAAACCCTTAAAGGCTTGCAGTTGCAGGCTACCCTAGGGGTATTATTGAACACGACTGGAAAAATAATATTACATGATTAGACCTTTAAGGCATTTTGGCAGAGCATTTGGATTATTTAGCAGGATGTCCACCAGAAGTCTGTAGAAACTAAGACATTAATGTCCCAGGCCAGGAGTGAAGCTCTTTTAGAGTTTGTGATCCGTGACTGTTTATGACCACTGATATCGATGTGCCTCTCGAACGCTTTTGAAGAATTGCTTTATGGAGATAACTCTGAGTGTTTACCTTCCCAGGCTGGTGGATGACCGTTGTGTCGTGGAGCCAGCAGGTGGAGATCTAGACAACCCTCCCAAAAAATTTAGAGGTATTTACTATTTATCGTTTTAAAAATAATCTTTCACACAGCTAAATGTACTTTCAGAATAAGTGTTGGTTCTAGTTGGTAAATTGTTCGTACAACCTTTCATTCATAGCCAGAAGTTTGTGGTTCCCAGAGAGAAATAAAAAAATACGAATGTTAGATTTTAGCCAAATATGCTACCTAACTGTTCTGAATAATAAATTGGTTTGCAAATTAAATGTAATATATTAAGAAATATTGTATTGTTCCAAAGTTTGTTGTTTTCTAAATGTAATAATAAACTAATGAACTAAATGTAATTCATTTTTTTCAACTCAAATCAATTTTACGTCCATACATATATTTGGTAAGAAGGTTTTTTAACCTAATATTTATATTTTTATTTTATTTCAGATTTATTTTAATGTAATGAAAATGATTTTACTAGTTTCAGGAAACAATAGTGGTGCAGTCTGTCATTTCAAAAATGTAAAAAAAAGTGAACATTAGCATGTTAAATATGTATGGCTGGTTTCGAGTTACCTGGTATTGCTAGGTTATATTTACTTTAGTCCTGTTGAGCTGCTGTTCACGTTAGTGTTGGTTTGTTGGTAACTAACTGGGTCAACACTGCAGTGAAGTAACCTCAAACCATAAACGCCCCAACCCATTAAGGTAAGATCTGATCTGCAAATGATACAAAAGTTTAGTTGAGATCAAATGTGAGTAGTGCTGTGCAACGATTAATCACAATTATTCGCATCCAAAATAAAAGTTTTTGTTTACATACTATATGTGTGTGTACTGTGTATATTTATTGTGTATATATAAATACACACACATACAGTATATATTTAAAAAATATTTACGTGTATTTATGTATATATTTTAATTAATGTAATTTAATATTATATATATATTTAATATATAAACATAACAAAATTTTCTTAAATATATCTATGCATGTGTGTATATTTATATATACATAATAAATATACACAGTACACACACAAATATTGCGTAAACAAAAACTTGTAGATGCGATTAATCGCGATTAATCTTTGCACAGCACTAAATGTGAGTTTCCTGTGAAAGTCCAAACCAAATTTTCAATATTCCTTTTATTTTTTCCCAAAAATCCATATTTATAGTCTTTATTTGGTCTCACAAGGACAGTGTGTACACATTTTTTAAAAACATTCACAAACAGCTGATACAAATGTTAGTGTTTTTTTCTTTTTCTTTGGGATCTAGATTGCCTCTTTAAGGTTTATCCCATGAACCGATATTCTGCCCAGAAACAATTCTGGAAGGCTAAACAGGCAAAGCATGAAAAGGATAAGATAGGAGACATGGTGCTTCTTCAGAAACTGCAAGTAAGTCACAAACAATTCTATTGCATGTAGATCATCACTGGAATCCGCCTCTGGTTTTTAATTACAGCTGTGGCCAAAGGGGAATTTAATGTATTCAATATATTTACTGGGAGACATTTCATATGATGATTGACGGACGTTTTTTTTTTTTTTTGCCTCATATCAAAGCATGCAGCTAATTTGGAACAAAAACAGAATGAAGCTGAGAACAAAAAGGTCCATGGGGATGTGGTAAAATACGGCAGTGTCATTCAGGTAAGAATCTGCATTTAGTAGAATGACACCTGTTAATTAGTTGCTGAGTGGTTGCTGCAGGTTGTTTATCTAAAATACGTCTTTGCTGATTGTTTTATTAATTAATAATTCACACTAGAAAGGTTTATTTTTCCCACATTTCTTAAGGACATCATTACAAATCAAGAGAGGTTTCGTAAGGTTATGTAAAGCTCTATCAAACTGTCTAGTCCCGACAGGTAGACTTAAGTGCAAAACCATTTAATCCCTTATATAGAGTTATAAAAAGGAGTCGAAAGGTGCAGTTCTGTGACGTAAACCTTGTTTCTAGAAACAGAAGATTAAGAGTTATCCTAGTCACCCTATGTAATCAAGCATTTCATTCAAGATTCAAGGCGCACCACCAACTATGGACTCTTAAAAGAGTTGTTATATGGCTTTTTTTGCTGTTAAAAAATGTTCTGTAATATGGGGACATTGAGAATTGACTGAATTTTGAAAAGTGGGTGGTACTTTTCAGAATAGGTCAATGTAATTGCCTGGACATGGTCTGTAAATGACATTTTGGAGCTGGTTTAGTAATGTTAGCCAGAAATGAAACTCTTTTTGATCAAGGTTAACACAAACAAACATTTTGCTTCTTTGGAATAACATGTGTTAATCTTCCACAGTATGTGTATTAGCAAACTAAAATTCACTTTTGATTTTATGTTGACTTATCTAAACATGCTAAGTTTGTTAATGGACACAACTATGCCCGCACATCTTTATCTCAGTCAGAAAAGGCAAAAAAAGAAATGTGTTTCCTCCCTGGTAGTGACGTCAGTTACAGATAATTGCCTACAGCGATGCCAGACTATAGGAAACAGAGCCTTTTCCTGTTACTATAGGGTATCCTAAAAAATAAAGAGCTTCCCATGTCCAGTGATTCTAGTTGGGTTAATGCTTCTTAAAATTCCAACCAACACGCATAATTTTTATTGAAATAACACTGTAGTCTTTAGGAATTGTTGAGTCGTTTAAAGTAATCAGCTGTGTTTACTGCCATTCAGAGGAGGTGCTACCATATTTTAGCATATCCATTTTCGATATTTGCACGGATCTTTTTTTAGACAAAAAAGGAAGTACTTTCTTACTAATAAACTCAGTAGGTGCAACACTGTGGGTAAAAAGCAATAAACCACAAAGGTTGTGCGGTAAAGTGAGAGGGTGTTGTTGGCGTGATGGTCTTGACTAACTTGCATTAAAAAAAGTCAGCAACAATATTGTTTTAGCTCACAAATGTTCCGTTAAATGTGTCAGTGATACCTTGTGTGGCTCACATAATCCCATTTTAGAGCCTGAGCTGTCATTTTTATATTTCAGAAAGAGGTTACAGACTAGAATCGTTTATCTATTTAATGTTGATGTGTTTTCAGCTCCTGCACATGAAGAGCAACAAGTATTTGACGGTGAATAAGCGTCTCCCAGCGTTGCTGGAGAAGAATGCAATGCGTGTCACTCTTGATGGGACGGGGAATGAAGGATCGTGGCTTTTTATTCAACCTTTTTGGAAGCTCAGAGCCAATGGAGACAATGTAATTTACGCACACATATGCAAATACACAGGAAACTCAAAACTCACACAGTGTAAACAAGCTGTAAGGGTAAATCGCATGGAGCCGGTTTTTAGATTCATTAAGATTGTTATGGTTAACTACAAGTGAAACTGAAACGGAAAAAACATTTTAAAAAACATTTTCATTAATTGAAGTGAAATAAACTTTTTATTTCAGCTAGTTCTGCTAAACTAAAAAACTATAAAAAGCTACATACACATATAGACCAGATGACTGAATTTTAGTTACATTAAAATAAAAACAGAAAATGCAAAAAATAAAACACAAAATATTAATAAAATAATAATAGTATTGCTGTGATACTAAAGTAACACTGCTTCCCCTACAGCTTTTGTGACTAATGTGAAAATAAACAAATTATACAAATTAATGTACTGTACTGTAAAAATATATATACTACCAGTCAAAAGTTTTTGAACAGTAAGATTTGTAATGTTTTTAATTAAATCTCTTCTGCTCACCAAGCCTGCATTTATTTGACCAAAAATACAGCAAAACAGTACAATTTTAAAATATTTTTACTATTTAAAAGAACTGTTTTCTATTTGAATATGTTTTAAAATGTAATTTATTCCTGTGATTTCAAAGCTGAATTTTTAGCATCATTACTCCAGTCACATGATCCTTCAGAAATCATTCTAATATTCTGATTTGCTGCTCAAAAAACATTTATTATTATTATGTTGAAAACCGCTGAGTATAATTTTTTTCAGGTTTCTTTGATGAATAGAAAGTTCAGAAGAGCAGCATTTATCTGAAATAGAAATCGTAACATTATAAATGTCTTTATCATCACTTTTGATCAATGTATACCATCCTTGCTAAATAAAAGTATTATTTTTTATAATTTTGTTGCTAAACAAACAAAAATACGTACTAACTCTAAGCTTTTGAATGGTATAGTGTATAATGTTACAAAAGCTTTTTATTTCATGTAAATGCTGATATTTGTATCTTTCTATTTATCAAAGAATGTTGAAAAAATGCACTGAACTGCTTTAAATATTGGGAATAATAATAAAAATGTTTCTTAAACAGCAAATCAGCATATAAGCATGATTTCCGAAGGATTATGTGACACTTAAAACTGGAGCAATGATGCTGAAATTTAGTTAAATTTAGCTTTGATCACAGGAATAAATTACTTTAATAATTTTTTGGATCAAATAAATGTAGGCTTGGTGAACAGAAGAGACTTCTTTAAAAAACATTAAAAAAGTTTAAAAAAAACCTTTTGACTGGTAGTGTATATGACTTCAATAATTTACAATAAGCAGTATTTGTTTAATTTGTGTTGAATTGAATACATTCATTACTGAAATACACACAAAAAAATGCTGTATTAATGAAAATCATACAAAATAACATTCGGATGCCTTTTATGTCACAAAGTAGAAAATCTTTTTAAACAAGCCCTGTTCTCGTTATGTAAAATGCTTTTTAAATTTTTTTTTCTTATGATTTTGTGCTATAAAATAACCTTGCATGCTTTTATGAGATTCACCTTTGTACCTATATACACATACACCTATGTATTTTTAACGGCATGCGCTTACCTGCACACGTAATTACATATCATAGCCTATACAAATATAGACACACATACTTGGTGCACACACAGCCCACTCACAAAGATGCATGCAAACGAGCCCATACACATATAAACAGGTTTGCTGCGCTAATCCGTTTTTAAATGTTTGTCTATTGCTTCTCTCTTGTGTAAACTGATAGAGATGTACATATTTGCTTTTCAGATACCTGAGGCTGTGACAGTCATATTAAGCCCCTCACTGAATCGTTTGTACTCCATTTCAGGTAGTAGTTGGAGATAAGGTGATCCTGAATCCTGTGAACGCTGGACAGCCTCTCCATGCCAGTAATTACGAGCTTCCCGATCACCCAGGGTGCAAAGAGGTGGGCCTGTTTGAGAAGACGTGATCAGTTTGCCTTGAAGTTCTTTGTCAGCATGACTATGAAGTAGACAGATGGATTGTGGGTGATTGTAATCAGCCCAAGATGAGCAGACACATTTACTTGTGGCCTAACTTGAGGCCGCAAACTAGTTGTTGTCATTTCTTCAAAAAGTACATGTTATCTGACATTACTGAAGGTTAGCAAAATAAGCTGAAATGAGTGCTGTGTGCCATTGTCTTTTTGTAACGTAAGACTGCCCCCTACAGATCAATTCAGTCAACAGCAACACCAGCTGGAAGATCAATCTGTTTATGATGTTCAGTGACCACAAAGATGAAGTCCTTAAGGGAGTAAGTGCAACGAGCACATGCAAAAGGCATTATTTCAAACTGTACAGTAGTTTATACCAACAAGTCAATGCTGTTATCTTGCTATTTTTAAAAAGAAATGCTAAGCCTTATTGCATGCTTTCAGCTTTTCCAGCCACTGTATCCACATTTTTAAACCAATTTTATCATACATATCCAAAGCCAAGCCATGTTTATGCTGTTCGTGCATAGGGAGACGTGGTGAGGCTCTTTCACGCAGAACAGGAGAAGTTTCTGACCTGTGACGAGTACAAGTCTAAGCTGCACGTGTTTCTGCGCACAACTCTGCGTCAGTCTGCTACTTCAGCCACCAGCTCCAATGCTTTATGGGAGGTTGAGGTGAGAGCCTCCTCACAGATTGATTTAGCAGATTTCCTGCAGTTAATGACATATGTAAAACTATGTCCTCAAAAGAGGCAAATATGTTACTACATTTAAAATTGATTTTAAAAAGTATTAAAAATAGATACATTTTAATATACTTGCTTTTCTTTGGTACTTTTATTTATGAGTTATGCCATGTAGTATTTTTAGAAGCCTGATGTGAAGTTGCAATCATGAGAGCGAAAGTTATCGATTTTAACTTTTAATGATAAATTCATCACAATTGTCTTTTTTTTTTAGTTCAGTGACATAATGTTGAATTGTTTGCTTGTTGGTTGTAGGTGGTTCACCATGATCCTTGTCGTGGAGGAGCAGGACATTGGAACAGCCTGTACCGATTCAAACACTTGGCCACGGGAAACTATCTTGCTGCTGAAGTAAAATCCTCCACATTTATACCAGGGCTCTACGCTTACTTGTGCTCCCAACCTAAAAAAAATAGGTTTCTAATTAGTCCGAATTTCTGGAGCACTTTCTAATCAATAATCAAAATATCTGATTAACTGATAACCTTTTAACTGTCACCATCCCCTCTGTGGGGAAGTTTACTTCACTATTTTACAAATAAATCCTAATCTAATCATGACAAACTATAAATCGTGGGGAAGGTCTAAGACTCCTAAGTAAGTATTTTACCACTCCTTTGTGTTACAAATTATGCAGCAAAAGTAATAGATTCATTTATGACAAGAGTGCATCTCAAAAATCTAAATCATAACAGGAGTTCTGACCTTTGTCACAAAAAGACTTTCTTCGTTGCCTTTTTTCCTATCACGCAACCTAACTCTTATAAAACTGTATATCATCTGAAAACTTAAAATCTCAAAATTCATCCTTTGAAAACCATTTTAAAATCAGACATTGCATTACCATGGAAATTGTACATCAAAATCATATTACAAAATGTTTTCGTTCATGAATTATAAAAATGTAACTTTGGATTGTGTATTTTTATATCTGTGTTTAAGATAGGGAGTGACAGTTAAAGGGTTAAAGTGATTTACAGGGGAATTTTGTTTTTACCTATGTAGTGGCATTTTTCTAACTTTATCAAAAGTGTGCTATCTTTTATGTACATTTTTTAAAACATATTTTTTAGGCTTTTTAAAATTTCTAATTAAAACAACAGGTTAAGATCAAGTACAATAAGAATAAGTTACCAATCAAATGAAATCAGTATTAACAAAATAAATTTGTACTGCAGAGGTGGCACAGAGGAACACAAAAGTGGTTCGTTGGTGTATTTTCATGTTTAATGAGGCTCAGTGGTGGCATGAATGCAATCAAATTCATAAACTCATGTTGACATTAATGTTTTAAATATACAATTTTAAAAAACAGACATATTAAATGATTTAAATAACTGAAAAGCTACTTGAAAATGAAAAAAAAAACATAATAAAAATAAAACTAAAACTGCCAGTAAGTGGCAGTGAGTTACTGATTTAATTAATGAATCATTCATTCATTTGATTCATTTGAACGGCTGATTCATTCAGGAATAAAGCAAGTGACTGTCTATGAATGGGAAATTGAATCATTGACTCACTAGATTCCTTTAAAAATGCACGTTCATTCATAAACAAAACACCGCTGTGTTTGAATGGAGATGTGCAGCGGCTCAGTTGTGACATGTTTCAGACTATTTTTGATGACGAAATAGAGCAAAATCAGGCAATAGTGTTATAGTCAGACAATGCTAGTCACTTAATATTAGCTTCTTGTTTATTTAACTGTTGTATTAATTCAATATCTCATTTACAAACTCCCTTAAAATTCATCGAAAGCTGTCACTCATCTTATCTTATCGCCAACGTTATCGCAATCTCACAAAGTTCTATTAAAATCAATGAAGCTCTCTGCACTGTACAATGAATCTCTTATTTACACTCACTCTACACTTTGCTTATTAAAGGATTCGTGAGATATGTCTGTGATACATTACTCAACGTTGCAAAACAGAAACTTTTGAAGCTCCCTCAGTGCGAACACAAATATGTTGATCGGGTCACTCTCACGTGGTGCTCCTAAATATTTTTTCGTGGTCGCACGCAGTAGTTTTCAATCGCAAATGCAACCGAAGTGGTCGCACTGTAGAGCCCTGTATAGTAACCTGATATATGGTTTAAAATATTAGAATGACATATTTGCATTATTTGTGTTGCAGGAGAACCCAGGTTATAAAGAAAACAGCAATGATATTGAGGTAGGTTAAAATGACTGGTAGACATCTCTGTGAGATGTCTGTGATCAGGAGTTCATGAAATGTTAAAAATTAGATACAATGACTGTTCCTGTTTTGTGTTCTGAAAAGACCAGCAGAAAGTCACTTACTGGTACTTTGTCCATAGGTGGATAGTAGCCGTATCAAGAGAAGCTTAGGAGAAAGAATAAAATACAAGCTAGCTGCAGTGCCTCATGGGAATGACATCGCGTCTCTGTTTGAGCTGGACCCCACCACACTGCAGAAGACCGACTCATTTGTGCCAAGGTATTTATTTCTATACTCTCTTCATTCTGTTGGATAAAGCCATTAAAAACCAGTTCTAAAACCATTAATTAATGCATATTCATCTTCTCGACTTTCAACAGAAATTCTTTTGTCCGATTCCGTCACCTGTGTACAAACACTTGGATCCAAAGCACCAACATTCCCATCGACATCGATGAGGAGAGACCCATTCGATTAATGGTGAAAATCTTTCTTTGTATAATGTCGAACTGTTACTTCTGAATGTTGAGAATTCTGTATATATTTATATCTAAAACATTTAAAACAGGTAAAATTAAAATATAAATTGTGTGTTTTACTACAGCTTTTATTATTATTATTATTATTATTATTATTATTATTTTTACTGTGCATTCTGTATCACAATTTAATAGCTTTATTAATATTATTGCATTACCGTATAAAAGTTAGGGGTCTGTGATATAAATATTTTTTAAATGCTTTTAAAAAATAAGTATTAAGGATTTCAGCATAAGTAGTCACTTATGTCCAGGCTTCATTTATTTGATCAAAAATGCAGTAAAAATAAAAAATCTTTGGAAATATTATTACAATTACTATATTTTATGTATTTTTATTTTATGTTGTTATATTCATTTTAATATATTTTAAAATGTAATTTCTAACTGTGGCAGCAAAGCTGAATTTGTAATTTTTAAGTTTTAATATGCTGATTTGGTTCTTCAGTAACTTATTATTCTTATTATTATCGATGCTGAGGCTGTTTACTGCTTAATATTTTTGTAGAAATTAGATATATTTTAGGATTCTTTGATGAATAGAAAATAGAACTGTATTTATTTATATATATATATATATATATATATATATGTATATATATATATATTTAATATATTTTACAATATATAATATAAAAATCCAGAAAAACAGTAATATTGTGAAATATTATTTCAATGTAAAATAGCGTTTTCTGTGTGAATGTCAATCAATCTAATATGCTGATTTTATTATAAATGTTGAAAACAATTGTGCTGCATAATATTTTGTTGGACCTGTGATACATTTTTTTCAGGATTCTGTAATAAATAAAAAGTTAAAAAGTGCATAATTTATTTAAAATATACGACGTATAAACTACTATTTAAAAGTTTGTGGTCAGTAAAGTTTAAACGTTTAATTATTTTATTCTCCAAAGATGTTAAATTGATAAAAAGTGATAGCAAAGACTTGTATTGTTAGAAAAGATTTACATTTCGAATAAACACTGTTTTAACATAAGAGAAGCTTTTAAAAAAACATCAGAAATCTTACTGATACCAAACTTTTGAATGGCAATGTATATTTATATTTATTTTAGTTTTCACTTTTCTTTTTCTTCTTTCTCTCTCCTCTTCTTCTGCTAGCTGGGCACCTGCCCCACCAAAGAGGACAAGGAAGCTTTTGCCATTGTCTCTGTGCCGGTCATGGAGATTAGAGATCTAGATTTTGCGAATGATGCCAGCCTCATGTTGAGCACGGTGGTCGACAAGTTCAACTCTGGTTTACTCAGTCCTAATGACAGAAGGTAGAGTTGACATGACACTCAAGAACCAAACCAGAATCTGAGCCTGAGGTTTTATGTCCTTAATGGCTGTGGTTTTTACTTTGTTAATACTTGTAAAGTAACCTATTGTAGAACATATTGTGTCAGAGCTTCATGCACCCTCTGTATGCACAGGTATGTCATTAAACTGCTGGAGGATGTGGTTTTCTTTGTCGTCGATCAATTTAACAATGGCCAGCCAGCCCTGGAGGTGTCAATGAACAAGCCCAACCGAGAGAGACAGAAACTTATGAGAGAGCAGAACATTCTCAAACAGGTCTGGTTTTAACAATTGGAATATTATGGTGTGTCTACAGTTGAAAAGGCTTTGCTGGTGAGTGATCTAATCTCTTTTAGACTGTCTTGCCGTGTCTTTTTCTGCTTAGATATTTGGGATAATTAAAGCCCCATTTAAAACGAGGGGTGATGATGCTCCTCTGCTTAAGTTGGATGAGCTGTCGGACCAGAAATACATCCCATATCAGTACATGCTCAGACTGTGCTACAGGGTGCTGCGTCATTCACAGGAAGACTACCGTAAGAATCAGGTACTTCAGTCCATACTAACACAGGTGCTCCAGAATGACAAAGAACACAGGGATATTACAAAAACTGTGATATTGTATGAATGGCAATCAGACTAGAAAGAGCCACAAGACGGCATTCAAACATAGGGATTTGTCTTACAGGAACACATAGCCAAGCAGTTTGGAATGATGCAGTCTCAGATCGGCTATGATATTCTGGCTGAGGACACCATCACAGCCCTGCTACACAACAACCGTAAACTGTTGGAGAAACACATCACTAAAACTGAGGTGGAGACTTTCGTCAGTCTGGTTCGTAAGAACAGGGAGCCCAGGTTAGTATTTCCATCACATGAACCCTAAAATTGTGAATTTTAAAGATGCCAAGTTTTTTCATGAAACTCTAGATGGCGCAGGCTGATGAGCTATTAATGTAAACTGATGATACCTCACAGCGGCTACTTGGCACAAGCTGATTGTTTCATGTTACATATGCAGACAATGAGCTTACTGCTTTAAATGGCTGGTTAGCATTCATTAGAGTTCCTCTAAAACCCTCCACCTCCCCAGCTCCACCTGTATAGATCTGCTACAGTTTATTATATACAGTTGAGGTCAAAAGTTTGCATCCCCCCCTTCAGAATCATTAAAAATGTTAATTATTTTACCACAATAAGAGGGATCATACAAAATGCATGTTATTGTTTATTTAGTACTGACCTGAATAAGATATTTCACATAAAATACATTTACATATAGTCCACAAGAGAAAAGAGTAGTTGAATTTATAAAAATGACCCGGTTCAAAAGTTTACATCCCCTTGATTCTTAATACTGTGTTGTTACCTGAATGATCCACAGCTGTGTGTGTTTTTTTTTTTTTTTTTTTGTTTAGCGATAGTTGTTCATGAGTCACTTGTTTGTCCTGAACAGTTAAACTGCCTGCTGTTCTTTAGAAAAATCCTTCAGGTCCAGCAAATTCTTTGGTTTTCCTGCATTTTTCTGTATTTGAACCCCTTTCAACAAGGTCTGTATGATTTTGAGACCCACCTTTTCATGCTGAAGACAACTGAGGGGCTCATATGCAACTATTACAGAAGGTTCAAATGCTTCCTGATGCTCCAAAAGGAAAAACTATGCATTAAGAGGGGGGGGGGTGAAAGCGTTTTGAATTTGAAGATCAGGGTAAATTTAACCTATTTTGTGTTCTGGGAAGCAGCTATCTTCTGTAGCTTCTGAAGGGTAGTACTAAATGGAAAAATATGACGTTTAGGCAAAAGAAGAAAAATTCACAGATCTCTATTCTGTTCAAAAGTTTTCACCCCTACGGCTCTTAATGCATGATTTTTCCTTCTGGTGCATCAATGAGCATTTGAACCTTCTGTAATAGTTGCATATGAGTCCCTCAGTTGTCCTCAGTGTGAAAAGATGGATCTCAAAATCATACACTCATTGTTGGAAAGGGTTCAAATACACAAAAATGCTGGAAAACCAAAGAATAGCAGGCAGTTTAACTGTTCAGGACAAACGAGGGACTCATGAACTAAACAAAAAAACACAGCTGTGGATCATTCAGGTAACAACAGGGTATTAAGAATCAAGTGTATGTAAACTTTTGAACCGGGTCTTTTTAATAAATTCAACTATTATTTTTTCTTGTGGATTATATGTAAACGTCTTTTATGTGAAATATCTTATTCAGGTCAGTACTAAATAAACAATAACATGCATTTTGTATGATCCCTCTTAATTTGTTAAAATAATTAACATTTTTAATTATTCTGAAAGGGGGATGCAAACCTTTGACCTCAACTGTATGTTACTTGCGCAGCAACAGTACGTCTTTAAATACTCACAGCACCATATATGCGTGTGTATTAGTAGTAGCAAGTTCCTGTACAAACTAATGCACAAATTGTCCACAGCTTATCACATACCTTGTCTGTAAATGTCTATTCCGTTTATGTTTTGATTTCCAGGTTTCTGGACTATCTGTCAGACTTGTGTGTGTCCAACAATGTTGCAATCCCAGTGACTCAGGAGCTGATATGTAAATGTGTGCTGGATGCCAAGAACCAGGATATTCTCATGAAAACTGAGTAAGTCTATAAAAAATGTTGTAGTGTGTCTGTCTCTGGTTATGTGCTCATGTGATTCTTTCTGTATGTGTTTGTGAAGGCGACGAGCTGCTAAAGACACACAGCATACCTCTGAGTATATGGAAGAGTATGGAGAGGAGGATGAAGTTTGGCTGATCTGGTCTGAGAAGGAGAACGAGACCCATGAGAAGAGCATTCGACAGCTTGCCCAAGAGGCCCGGCAAGGGAATGTGCATGACGAAAATGTGCTGACATATTATAGGTAATGAAAGCGAGAAATAACCAGGGCTGTCAGTCGATTAAAACCATAAAAAACATTATTATAAACGACATGCTGCAATAATTAAATAATCTTTTTATTATTTAAGTTTATTTTAAGTTTAACATGTTAATTTATTAAGTCAGTTGTGTAAACATACAGCTGATTGCACTAAATGAACATTAAATTGACAGCACATAAGGAGATTATTTAATTATTTTATTATTGCTGGCAATAATTCTTAAAAAAAATCAACTCCTTACAAAAGCACAAATGTATTGATATTTTCTTTCTTTTTTTCAGGTACCAGCTCAAACTGTTTGCACGAATGTGTTTCGATCGCCAGTATCTGGCCATAGATGAGATCTCCAAGCAGCTGGATGTGGAGCTGATTTCCCTCTGTATGATGGATGAGGCGCTTCCCTTTGACCTTCGGGCGTCTTTCTGTAGACTCATGCTACATGCACACGTCGACCGTGACCCTCAGGAGCTTGTGACACCCATCAAGTTTGCCCGTTTGTGGGCTGAAATTCCCACCTCTATTAGCATCAAAGAGTGTGTTCCCATACAATCACCTTTTATATGAATTAATATTAAATTTCTTATTAAAGCATACTTAGCTACACTACCATTCAAAAGTTTGGGGTTGGTAAGATTTTTGTTTTAATTAGTTCACCCAGACTGCATTTCTTTGATCAAAATTACAGTAAAAAAGCAATGTTGTGAAATATTAATAAAATTTTATATTTTAAAATGTGATTCATTCCTGTGATGGCAAAGCTCAATTTTCAGCAGCTATTACACCAGTCTGAAGTCACATGATCCTTCAGAAGTCATCTAATATGCTGAGTAAAAGTATGAATTTCTGTTGGAAAAAAAACAAAACAAACTTTTGAATGGTAGTTTATGTAAAAACATAAAGCTTTTTATATTGCAGTTTATAATCACTGTTTAAACAATAAAAGGTGTAATTATGGTGTTTGATTTTGTTATAGTTATGACTCTCACTTGGACTATTCACGAGACAATAAAAAGAACAAGTTTGCCAATACGATGGCTTTTATGGAAGAGTACCTTAACAACGTTCTCATTGATGACCTGCCTTTTGCCAACGAGGAGAAAAACAAGCTAACATATGAGGTATAGCTATATATTAAAATTAAATGTGAGGACGACATGCTTTAACATGTAAATATGTAAATGTTAACACTAATATTCCTAAATCACATTTACATATTTGCTTTATTTACATTGTTTGTAGGTCGTGAGCTTGGCGAGACATCTCATCTACTTTGGGTTCTACAGTTTTTTCGAGCTTCTGAGGTTGACTCGCACTCTCCTGGGAATCATAGACTGCACTCCGAGTAATGCTACAATCAACCCAACATTTAGCGATGATGCCAGTGGTTGGTATTCAAAAACAAGAAAAAAAATGTTTTAGATATATATAAGGTTCCAGACTGTGACAAAAAATTTAGGGGTGTTTTCTTTGAGGAGGCAAGGGAGGCAGTGCCTCCTCAAAATATTGGATAAGAAAAAATATTTGTAGTACAAAAATAAAACAAAGCCAATATTACACATTGCAACAAAAAAAGTGTATAAATCACTTGTTTTTCTAAAGAAACATTGTCCAACAGCGATACCGGCAGGTAAAGTTACAATGGGAGCCCGTGTCTCTCTCGTCTCCCCTGAACCCGTTGAGTTTTAACAGACCCCCTTAAACTTGCGGTACGTTTGGTGGGGTAATTTGAGAATGAATGGATGAAAGTCACGTGAGAGGAGGCAGTGCCTCCATCGCGATATGATTGGGTGACCGGTTATGTTCGGCTGTGATTAGTTAATGCGATAAATCCCGCCTCTTGTGTTTGTGGGCGTTATGTGTTCGCAAATCAGTCTGAATGAACAATGTAATGGCATTAATGGGAAGACTAATTTTAAAAAAGTAAGTGAACAACTCACACACTTAAAGGAACACTCCACTTTTTTTGAAAATAGGCTCATTGTCCAACTTCCCTAGAGTTAAACGGTTGAGTTTTACCGTTTTCGAATCTATTCAGCTGATCTCTGGGTCAAAATAGGCAAAATAGGACTTAAAATGGCATGAAAACATGATCTGTGGGAGTTTTTTAGTGAGTAATCAGCCTGGTGAAATTTAAAGTAAATCTCAGTGTCTGTGACCAGTATTTACCAAGCTTTGATGACCGATGATCTGAAAAATTAAAAAATAGTTAAAAGTCAACTATTAAAAAGAATAGGTGAACATATGTTCACAAATAAACTTCCTAGAATTCCAGTGTCCAAAATGGCCAACGAAACAGTTTTATCTTCCTAGGCAAGAACGTCAGGCGTTCCATTCATGGCATGGGGCAGATGATGTCCACCATGGTGCTAAACCGGAAACCATCTCTGTTTGCTGGCTCTAGTCGCCCTGGTGCTCTAGACACCCAGGCCGGCAGTAAAGATAGCATTGACACACAAGACATCACAGTCATGGACACCAAACTGAAGATCCTGGAGATATTACAGGTAGATGCTGTTGAAGATGGCAACAGCTTTATGCTGTCAGTCCTGGCAATATCTAAAACTCCTTCTGGTTTTTGTGCAGTTCATCCTTAGTGTGCGTCTGGACTATCGGCTTTCCTTCCTGCTATCTGTCTTCAAGAAGGAGTTTGTTGAGGTCTATCCTATGGGTGATGCAGATGCTACACATCATACGGAGCATGAGGGTAATGATGTTTTGATGAATATTCAAAATGAAAATCTTGTAACTGTCAGAACCTAACTACTAACTACTAATCAAATTACAACAATTATAATATTAATATAATCAACTAACAATCTCTAAAACTGCAGTATAATCAAATAACAACATAACAATTCTTCCATTCTTCCATGTACTAATCCCTCTACTCTATTTTTCATCTATGTTTTTGTGTTTGTCTCAGAGCCTCGTTCTGGTGAGAGTGGCAATGTTTCATCATTTCTTGATTCTTAAAATAATTCCTTAAAGGTGTAGTGTGTAATTATGGATGATAAAATACTTTCTGCTATCACTAAATATGCAAGACAACTATTAGTGAGTCATTTTTACATTGGAAAAACCTGTTTGATTGCCACAGTTCCATTTGATGCCACTAGTGGCTCAGAAATTACACACTTCATCTTTAATAGATGACTATTTTAAACTTAATTCAATTTAGATTAGAAGTAGAAGTAGTCATGTTTGAATTTGTTTCCTGATTGTACATTTGTGTTATTTATTCATGTATTACATATTTTGAACAGCTTCCATCAACCTCCAGCATATTGGAGAGCAGGCAGAGGCCATGTTTGGAATTGGGTATGTTTTTGAACAATTTATTATATTTCCTGTTCATCAAGGATGTAAACTGTGATATTTAGCGCTTGTAAGATATGAGCTCTCTTTGATTTTACTCTGACCGTACAGTAAAGGAAACAGCATTCTGGAAGTGGACGATGAAGGGGGACGAATGTTTCTGCGTGTTCTGATCCACCTCATCATGCACGACTACCCTCCGCTGGTTTCCGGGGCCTTGCAGTTGCTCTTCAAGCACTTCAGTCAAAGACAAGAAGTCCTCCACACCTTTAAACAGGTTGAATTTATAGCCCACTTAAACATATACAAACAACTTGTTTTTATTGGTAAAAAGGTGTATGTAGACACCTCCAGGCAAAACATCTACAGGTAATGCACATCCCCAAGTTTGCAAAATGTTTATTTACACCTGTGCGGACCATCAAATGTATATTTTATTGTTCATTTGCATGCAGCAAATTGGATTCCAGTGGCACAAAGTTAAAAAATGGTTGAAATGCAGTCACCTTTGTAAAGATACCAATTTGTCATGTCAGTTCTTTATCCTGCTATGTTTGTTCTTCTCAGGTCCAGCTTCTTATTTCAGCTCAGGATGTGGACAACTACAAACACATAAAACGAGATCTGGATCTTCTGCGCACTATGGTGGAAAAGTCTGAGCTTTGGGTCATTAAAAAAAGTAGCTCTGGGGGAGATGGGAAGAAAGACAAGAAAGACAAAAAAGACAAAAAAGAAGCTGCACCGGTGAGTCATGCACTGGGGCATGCGGGATTATGTCTAGTAGGATAATTAGGTGAAAAAAAGCTTATTTTTGTTTCCTTATTCATGCAGCCATCTCCAGAGGAGGACACGGATACAAAGAAACAAAAGGTTGAAAAGAGCAATGAAAGCTACCAGAATGTCAAAGAGGTGATTGTTTTGTGTATGTTCTTAGTGTATTTGTCTGTTGATCAATAATAGATTAGATTAGATTAGATTACAGTGGGGTCTAAAAGTCTGAGACAGTATATTGCACTACAGTTAAAAAGTTTGGGGACAGTACAATTTATTTATTTATTTTTGTTTAAGAAATTAATATTTTTATTCAGCAAGAGTGTATTAAATTGCTCAGAAATGACAGTAGACATTTATCATGTTGGAAAAGATATATATTATATTATTTTTCTATTATTAATATTATTATATATATTATTCTATTTTATTTCAATTTTTTTCACTTTTTTCTTGCAATTGCGAGTTCACATCTCGCAATTCTGACTTTTTTTCTTAGAATTGTGAGCTATAAACTTGCAATTGTGAGTTAAGTCAAAATTGCAAGAGAATAATTGCGAGATATAAACTCAGAATTCTGAAAAATGAAGTCAGAATTGCAATATATAAATGAAGCCAGAATTGCGATATATAAATGATGCCAGAATTGTGATATATAATCTCAGAATTGTGATATACAAACTCAGAATTCTGAAAAATGAAGTCAGAATTGCGAGATTTAAACTCAGAATTCTGAGAAATGAAGTCAGAATTGTGATATATAAATGAAGTCAGAATTGTGATATATAAACTCAGAATTCTGAAAAATGAAGGCAGAATTGTGATATATAAACTCAGAATTCTGAAAAATGAAGGCAGAATTGTGGTATATAAACTCAGAATTCTGAAAAATGAAGTCAGAATTGTGATATATAAATGAAGCCAGAATTGCGATATATAAATGAAGCCAGAATTGTGATATATAATCTCAGAATTGTGATATATAAACTCAGAATTCTGAAAAATGAAATCAGAATTGCGAGATTTAAACTCAGAATTCTGAGAAATGAAGTCAGAATTGTGGTATATAAACTCAGAATTCTGAAAAATGAAGTCAGAATTGTGATATATAAATGAAGTCAGAATTGTGATATATAAACTCAGAATTCTGAAAAATGAAGTCAGAATTGTGGTATATAAACTCCGTTTCTGAAAAATGAAGTCAGAATTGTGATATATAAATGAAGTCAGAGTTGTGATATCTAAACTCAGAATTCTGAAAAATGAAGTCAGAATTGCGAGATATAAATGAAGTCAGAATTGTGATATATAAACTCAGAATTCTGAAAAATGAAGGCAGAATTGCGAGATATAAACTCAGAATTCTGAAAAATGAAGGCAGAATTGTGAGATATAAATGAAGTCAGAATTGTGATATATAAACTCAGAATTCTGAAAAATGAAGGCAGAATTGTGAGATATAAATGAAGTCAGAATTGTGATATATAAACTCAGAATTCTGAAAAATGAAGGCAGAATTGCGAGATATAAACTCAGAATTCTGAAAAATGAAGGCAGAATTGTGAGATATAAATGAAGTCAGAATTGTGATATATAAACTCAGAATTCTGAAAAAATGAAGGCAGAATGCGAGATATAAACTCAGAATTCTAAAAAAAAAATGAAGGCAGAATTGCGAGATATAAACTCAGAATTCTGAAAAATGAAGGCAGAATTGTGATATATATAAACTCAGAAAACTCAGAATTCTGAAAAATGAAGGCAGAATTGCGAGATATAAACTCAGAATTCTGAAAAATGAAGGCAGAATTGTGAGATATAAATGAAGTCAGAATTGTGATATATAAACTCAGAATTCTGAAAAATGAAGTCAGAATTGTGATATATAAACTCAGAATTCTGAAAAATGAAGTCAGAATTGTGAGATATAAATGAAGTCAGAATTGTGATATATAAACTCAGAATTCTGAAAAACGAAGGCAGAATTGCGAGATATAAACTCAGAATTCTGAAAAATGAAGGCAGAATTGTGAGATATAAATGAAGTCAGAATTGTGATATATAAACTCAGAATTCTGAAAAATGAAGTCAGAATTGTGATATATAAACTCAGAATTCTGAAAAACGAAGGCAGAATTGCGAGATATAAACTCAGAATTCTGAAAAATGAAGTCAGAATTCTGAAAAATGAAGTCAGAATTGCGAGATATAAACTCAGAATTCTGAAAAATGAAGTCAGAATTGTGATATATAAATGAAGTCAGAGTTGTGATATATAAACTCAGAATTCTGAAAAATGAAGTCAGAATTGCGAGATATAAACTCAGAATTCTGAAAAATGAAGTCAGAATTGTGGTATATAAACTCAGAATTCTGAAAAATGAAGGCAGAATTGTGAGATATAAATGAAGTCAGAATTGCGAGATATAAACTCAGAATTCTGAAAAATGAAGGCAGAATTGTGAGATATAAATGAAGTCAGAATTGTGATATATAAACTCAGAATTCTGAAAAACGAAGGCAGAATTGCGAGATATAAACTCAGAATTCTGAAAAATGAAGGCAGAATTGTGAGATATAAATGAAGTCAGAATTGTGAGATATAAATGAAGTCAGAATTGTGATATATAAACTCAGAATTCTGAAAAATGAAGTCAGAATTGTGATATATAAACTCAGAATTCTGAAAAATGAAGGCAGAATTGTGAGATATAAATGAAGTCAGAATTGTGATATATAAACTCAGAATTCTGAAAAATGAAGTCAGAATTGTGATATATAAACTCAGAATTCTGAAAAATGAAGTCAGAATTGCGAGATATAAACTCAGAATTCTGAAAAATGAAGGCAGAATTGTGAGATATAAATGAAGTCAGAATTGTGATATATAAACTCAGAATTCTGAAAAAATGAAGGCAGAATGCGAGATATAAACTCAGAATTCTGAAAAATGAAGGCAGAATTGTGAGATATAAATGAAGTCAGAATTGTGATATATAAACTCAGAATTCTGAAAAATGAAGTCAGAATTGTGATATATAAACTCAGAATTCTGAAAAATGAAGTCAGAATTGTGATATATAAACTCAGAATTCTGAAAAATGAAGTCAGAATTGTGATATATAAACTCAGAATTCTGAAAAATGAAGTCAGAATTGTGGTATATAAACTCAGAATGCTGAAAAATGAAGTCAGAATTGCGAGATATAAACTCAGAATTCTGAAAAATGAAGGCAGAATTGTGAGATATAAATGAAGTCAGAATTGTGATATATAAACTCAGAATTCTGAAAAATGAAGGCAGAATTGCGAGATATAAACTCAGAATTCTGAAAAATGAAGTCAGAATTGCAATATATAAATGAAGCCAGAATTGTGATATATAATCTCAGAATTGTGATATATAAACTCAGAATTCTGAAAAATGAAGTCAGAATTGCGAGATTTAAACTCAGAATTCTGAGAAATGAAGTCAGAATTGTGGTATATAAACTCAGAATTCTGAAAAATGAAGGCAGAATTGCGAGATATAAACTCAGAATTCTGAAAAATGAAGTCAGAATTGCAATATATAAATGAAGCCAGAATTGCGATATATAAATGAAGCCAGAATTGTGATATATAATCTCAGAATTGTGATATATAATCTCAGAATTGTGATATATAAACTCAGAATTCTGAAAAATGAAATCAGAATTGCGAGATTTAAACTCAGAATTCTGAGAAATGAAGTCAGAATTGTGGTATATAAACTCAGAATTCTGAAAAATGAAGTCAGAATTGCGAGATATAAACTCAGAATTCTGAAAAATGAAGGCAGAATTGCGAGATATAAACTCAGAATTCTGAAAAATGAAGGCAGAATTGTGAGATATAAATGAAGTCAGAATTGTGATATATACTCAGAATTCTGAAAAATGAAGTCAGAATTGTGATATATAAACTCAGAATTCTGAAAAATGAAGGCAGAATTGCGAGATATAAACTCAGAATTCTGAAAAATGAAGGCAGAATTGTGAGATATAAATGAAGTCAGAATTGTGATATATAAACTCAGAATTCTGAAAAATGAAGTCAGAATTGTGATATATAAATGAAGTCAGAATTGTGATATCTAAACTCAGAATTCTGAAAAAAGAAGTCAGAATTGCGAGATATAAACTCGCAATTCAGATTTTTTTTCTTGCAATTGCAAGTTATAATGTCCAGTTGTAAGGGAGAAAAATAGATATTTTCTCATGCAATTTAAAACTCTGAGTGTATGTCTCACAATTCTGACATAATAACTCACAATTTTGTGTTTTCAAATCAGAATTGTGAAATAAAAAGTTGCAGTTGCAAGTGTATATAAAGGTTTATAGATGAATGGAAACTTGGCAAATGAACAAACTGAATGAATTTAATTTTTTTGCAATAATTAAATCTTTTCTCTGATCTCCAGATTCTTGAGCGTTTGAATAAAATGTGCAGTTCAGGTGTATTCAAGAAACAGCAAAGGCTATTGAAGAACATGGGTGCTCACAAAGTAATGCTTGACCTACTGCAGATCTCCTATGATCGGGTTTGTGGTCTTCTTAAAGCAGATAAAATCTGTGGTTGTTCTGTGGTGAAACATGGTCTTGGGCTTGTCCCTTAGTAAACAGGTGTTTTCTTTTTTGTTTTCTTTTAACAGAATGACACCAAAATGCAGGAGATCATCAAGTACACACACCTGTTCCTACAGAAGTTCTGCACAGGGAATCTGGAGAATCAAAACCTCCTCCATAAACACCTCAACCTTTTTCTCACACCAGGGGTGAGTGCAAACCATGGCGGTTAAAATAGCCCAAGATGCTTATCATGTTTTCATTGTGTTCTGATTTTCATTTTGTATCTCTCAGCTCCTAGAGGCAGAAACAATGCAGCACATTTTCAGTAATAATTACCAGCTGTGTTCTGAGATCAGCGAGTCTGTGCTGCATCATTTTATCCATTGCCTGGCCACACATGGTCGGCACATTCAGTACCTCAACTTTCTGCACACCATCATTAAGGCAGAGGGAAAATATGTGAAGAAATGTCAAGACATGATCATGACTGAGGTTTGTTAGTGATCTAAATAAAGTAACCTTAAGTTACTGAACAGCATGTATCCATTCTAACCATTTGTAATCATTTTAAGAAACAGTGTATAAATACTTAACTTAAAACATTAAATATAACACATTTTATGTTTTTTAGCATTTTATGATAATTTTGAGTATTATTGATAATTATATAATAAATTAAAAGAAAATGTCTATTCAATTAATTGACATCTTTTTTTCTCCATTAGCTTACAAGTGCAGGTGATGATGTGGTCGTCTTCTACAATGATGGCACGTCATTTGACACCATGGTGGAACTGATGACACAGTCTCGGGAAGGCGTGAAGGACGACAGCCCTCTACGGTATCATATTTCTTTGGTAGAGCTGCTGGCTGCATGTGCAGAGGGCAAAAACGTCTACACTGAGATCAAGTGCACATCTCTGCTGCCCCTAGAGGACATGGTGAAAGTAATCACACATGAAGACTGTATCACAGAGGTAATCAGATGACCATAAACAGTTAATGAAAGCACTTATTCTTTATAGGAACCCCGGGGATTAAGACTTGTATGGCTTAATATAACATAAATAATGTCTCTTACTGAAATATGTAGTAGAAAACCCATGAAAGATTTACATTATTTGAAAAATCCACATCGTTTTATACATATTTTGGATTATGGGGGGTACTGTTATTTTGATGATGTCAAATGGTTGCACTCTGTGAACTACTGGCGCAATGTGTTGCTATTTTTACCACAACAACTTGGAAAATAAAATAGTGGTACGATGACAACAGCTACTGAAAGAGCTTGCAAACGGCAGAGACAAGAAACACTAGATACCATCCTGGCAGGATGTACACATGCCGACGCTTGTCATGACGCCGCAGCCACTGAAGGAGTTTCCCAGTGTGGATTTCACTCGATATTCGTGAGCGTTCATACTCCTTGTGGGGGAAAATCAATGGTACGGCATTTCGTTTAAGCCTTTGCTCATATACCTGCCACCTGCAAGGTCTTTCAACAGCTGTGGTCTATTGAAAGCATCAAAGGCATCAGGGCTAAAGTGGCGAGAACAAAGACGCAGGCCTTTAGGAAGTCGTTTTCGTCCACAGGTATCTTCCCATTCTTCTCTCCACTTCGTATCGCTAGGAAAGCAGTGACGACTTGCATTGCTTCTCTTGTTGCCCTTCGACTGAAAATTATAACTAAAAGTCACACAATGGGGCATCGTATCAGTAGTTTCGGTAAAAATAGCAACAGGTAGCCCCAGTAAATCACAGAGTGCAACCATTTGATGTAATCAAAATAATGGTGCACCCCATAGTACAAAATATGCATAAAAAGACGTGAATTTTTTAAATAATGGAAATCTTTCTTGGGTTTTCTACTACATATTTCAGTAAGAGCCATCCTTTACATTATATTAAACCTAACAAGTCTTAATGCCCAGGATTCCTTTTAAACAAGTGTCATGTTTCTTGCTTTCACTTAGCTTGAGGGATTATGTTTAGCCTCCCTATATTTGTTTTCTACAATAGCCAGTTAATTGATTAAATTACATTAGCATTTATAACATGGACATGTTTGGGGGAAAAAGAAGCCCTGTTGCATTATGATGTATCAGAAAATGTAGGAATCTTCTCTGTGTCTTGCAGGTGAAAATTGCCTATGTAAACTTTGTGAACCACTGCTATGTAGACACAGAAGTGGAGATGAAAGAGATCTACACCAGCAACCATATCTGGAAGCTGTTTAACAACTTCACTGTAGATATGGCTAGGGTGAGTCCACTATACCACTGACGCTGTGTGTAAGAATAAAGAGTTTCATTAACTTGGTTTAATTGGAATTCCAGGTGTGCTCCAACCGTGAGAAACGCATGTCAGACCCTGTGCTGGAGAAGTACGTGATTCAAGTGGTTTTAGACACTATAAATGCCTTCTTCAGCTCTCCCTTTTCAGAGAACAGCACCAGCACAGAGGTGAGGCATCAATAATCTTTCATAGTCTCATTTTTGGTCTCTACTGTATCAGCCTTTATTCGTTGTGAACACCACTGATTTTTTTTTTTTTTTTTAAATATGTCATGCATTAATTAAATTGCTGCATTTTAGAAATGTAGTGAAACAGAACTACTAAAACTAACATTTTAGTCAAAGGAATTGCCAAAAGAAAAAAATTGATTCAGCACTATTCACATTTAAATAGAATATGCTGCCTGTAAATACAGTTCTCTTCAAAAGTTTCGGGAAGATTTTTAAATGTTTTTGAACAGAGATTTAATGTTTACCAAGGATACATTTATTGGATCGAAATGACAGTAAAAACAGTAATATATTATATAATTTAATTTATTCCTGTGGTGGCAAAGCTGATTTTTTTTTTTTTTCCTTTTTTTTTTTTAAAGCACTCGTTATTCCAGTCTCACGTGATCCTTCAGAAATCTTTCTAATATGCTGATTTGGTGCTCAAGAAACATTTTGTTTTATCAGTGTTTAATACAGTTGTGCTGCTTAATATCTTTATGGACACCATGATACATTTTTGATTAACAGAAAGTTTATTTGGAAGAAAAAAAGGCTTTGTAACAATGTAAAAGTTTTTACTTTCAATTATTTTGATCTGTTTAATGTCATTGCTGAATGAAAATATTAATGACTTCAGACTTTTGAACTGTAGTGTAAAGTCTGACTATATGATAATTATTTTAAGAAGAACTTTACAGAAGAATAATATGATGAATATGACAGCTGAAATATGTGACCATTAACCACAAAACCAGTCGTAAGTAGCACGGGTATATTTGTAGCAATAGCCAACAATACATTGAATGGAATTTTTCTTTTATGGCAAAAATATTAAGTAAATATCATGTTCCATGAGGATATTTTGTAAATGTCCTACCATAAATGTATCAAAACTTAATTTTTGGTTAGTAATTGCCTTGCTAAGAACTTCATTTGGACAACTTTAAAGGTGATTTTTCTCAATTTTTTTTTTTTTTGCACCATCAAATTCCAGATTAGTTGCAATATTGTCCTATCCTAACAAACTTTCAAATGATTAAAAATATTAATAAAAAAATTGACCTTCATGAATGATTTTGTGGTCCAGGGTCACATACTGTATCTATCTTATCACATAAAATATGCTTTTCCGATTTCATAAGTTCATCTTTAATTCTTCATGTTTCACTTTCTCCCTCTCATTTTGTCTTTCGTCTCGTTCAGGCTCATCACACCGTTGTAAAGCAGCTGCTGCAGTCTACTATGCGTCTGTTAGATTGTCCCTGGCTACAGCCACAACAAAAAGTCCAAGTAGAGTCCTGCATCCGAACTCTGGCAGTGACAAGTATGTCAACTTGCTTTCTAAAAGAATAGAAGCATTCTAAGGGATTAAAAAAGTTTTACAAAATTATTTTTCAGGCCTAAAATGTGGCATGAGTTTCAGTTCTCATATACACTAATGGTTTTTAAAGTATAACCAGACAACTTTATGTGTTTACCTGACTGTCCCTACAGCAAAGAGTCGCTCCATCCCTCTGCCGGTAGAGTTGGAAGCTCATGTCAACATGATGTTGAGTCACAGTAACGCTCTCTCACTGTCCCGCTCCAGCCACAGCAACAAAAGCCTGTCACGTCTCACACGGCCTGTTGCTCCAACCAACCCCTGGGACTACAAAAACATCATTGAGAAACTACAGGTGCCTATATGCATGTGTGTGTGTGTGTGTGTCTGACGAAGAATGCCTATTTAATCTCCTTTTAGATATTGGAGCTAAGTGACTTCCAAAAGAAATTATAATTAAAAAACAACTTGTGCATATCACACATATGACACAATACAGACTTAAATAGTTTGAGTCATATTTCTATCAATAATAATGTATACAGTACAGTGTATTCAGGTTTCTATAACACTGCTGTTTAGGATATCATTAACACACTGGAGGAGCGTGTGATGCCGTTGGTTAATGCAGAGCTGTCGGTACTGGTGGATGTGCTGCACCAGCCTGAGCTGTTGTTCTTGGAAGGCACAGATGCTCGATCACGCTGTGAATCAGGAGGCTTCATATCAAAGTGAGTCTCTTCTGTTTAAACTGGGACTTTTACCATAAAACTTCTAGGATGCGTGTTGTGGCTCAGTCAGATACACAGAATTTATGTTGCATATACAATGCTTTATTACTGTTTGTGGTATCATCACCTTTCTCTTTTAACTTTGTGCAGATTGATCCAGCACACAAAAGCCCTCATGAATTCAGATGAGAAACTCTGCATCAAAGTCCTCAGAACTCTACAGGAAATGCTCATTCGTGAGCTGGACTTTGATGAGAAGGTGAAATTAGATAATAATAATAACAACAATTTCTCATACACATGTATGATCAAATTAACAAATTAAAGGGTTAGTTCACCCAAAAATAAAAATTCTTTCAGCTCGTCCTCATGTCGTTCCAAAACTGTAAGACCTTTGTTCATCTTCAACACGTATTAAGTACATTGTTAAAATAGTCCATGTGACATCAGTGGTTCAGTGGTAATGGTATGAAGCTACAAGAGTACAAAAATAAAGAAAACAAAAATAATGACGTAATTCAACAATTTCTTTGGGTTAGTTTGGGTTCTGTAGTCATTGTAACAAAGTATTGTCTTTTGCAGGGCTTTGCCTTAAGAAAGGTATTGCTTCAGAACTACCTCTACAACAACAAAAAGAACATCAAAGCTGAGCTTGTTGAACATGGAGGAGGTAATTTTTAAATTGGTGATGAAAAATTATAATCAACATCACACGAACGAGTGCTTCATTTTGACTGGTTTTGTAACTGCTAACCGGATCAGCACAAAATATTCTTTGTGGACGTCTTGTGTAAAATAGTGGTGTGTGTTTGTGCAGGTGGAGAGGGAGAGAGAGACTGGCTGGCAGTTGCAGCATTACAGTGTCGTCTGGACAAAGAAGGTGGCACTAAACTCTTCATAGACCTCATAACCAGCACTAAGAACGAGAAGATCTTTCAGGAGAGCATTCAGCTCGCCATCTGTCTGCTGGAGGGAGGCAACACAGAGATCCAGGTTAGCAAGCAGCTTTTGTAAAAATGTAGCTTTAGTCTTAAATATTGTTCAGTTTCTAAGGAATAGTACCCATTATTATATATAAATTGGTTTCTGTTTATAACAGAACTCCTTCTACAAACTGATGATGGGAGACAACAAGTCAGAGAAGTTTTTTAAAGTACTAAATGACCGCATGAAGAACGCACAGCTGGACATCAAATCCACCATCTCTGTCAACGTGGGGGAAATGAGCAATAAAGCCAAAGATGACAAAGATTTAGAGCCAGGTAATTTGAAAAAAGCATATGAAGTGCATGCTTGCTTAATAATGCTGTTACTGAATGAATAAAGGTATGTTACATATTATATTTTCAGTATATGTTTTTAATAAATGAAACAGTCAAATCTACATTTATTGCTGACTCTAACAATGGTTTCATATGTGTGCAGGGTCTTCCTTTGGCCAACCTGAGCAGCCACCTCAACCTGAGCAGCAGGAAGTAGATACAGAAATGGGCCCTTCTGTTACTATCATGAAACCCATCCTGCGGTTTTTACAGCTGCTTTGTGAGAACCACAATCAGGACCTTCAGGTCTGAACAACAACAGATTAACCATCAGCTTAGGATCAGATATGTTGATCATGTAATCAAGTATGATTTGAGAAAGATCAGGGTTTCTTAAAAAGGTCTTAAAAACAGAGCAGAAAATCTTATATTTAAGTCATGGTATTAACTGTTGCATGCACTGCAAAAAATCAGTATTTTTGTCTTGATTTTCAATACAAGTATCTAAAAATTGTTAAATAAAGATACATTTACTAGAGATGCAAGTTGAAGATTAAAGATAAAATCTTATTTTCTGAGAAACTGAACAAAATTATAATTTATTAAAATATTTAATATATTATTGTCTGTTCCAATGAATTCCATGTTCTTTCCATGCTCTAGAATTTTCTCCGCTCTCAGAGCAATAAAACAAATTATAACCTGGTTTGTGAGACACTCCAGTTTCTGGACATCATGTGCGGCAGCACGACAGGAGGCTTGGGTCTACTGGGCCTTTACATTAATGAGAACAACGTGGAGCTGATCACACAAACCCTGGAAACCCTCACAGAGTACTGCCAAGGACCATGCCAAGAGAACCAGGTAAAATGATCAATTGCTAATGCTGGTATTATTTTAAATAAATATTTGGCCATAGATTCTTTTAATCCATAGCTGAGAATTTACATCAAGTACTTACAGACATAGTTCACCCAAAAAAGAAAAGTTCTGTCATTAAAAGAGTAGTTCACATCCAGAACAAAAATTTACAGATACTGTACTCACCCCGTTGTCATCCAAGATGTTCATGCCTTTCTTTTTTCAGTCATAAGGAAATAGTTTTTTGAGGAAAACATTTCAGGAATTATCTCAATAAAGTGGACTTTAATGGTGCCTGTGACCAAAATGCAGTTTAAGTGCAGCTTCAAAGGGCTCTAAACAATCCCAGCACAGGAATATCTAGGAAAACATGGGTCGTTTACAAATAAATAAATAAAAATAATTATACACTTTTTAACCTCAAATGCTCGTCAAGTGCTCTGCCATGTGCATGCGTAGTCTGTGTAATCCAGGTCAATACAGTTAGGGTATGTCAAATCTCCCATCTAATTTTCTCCTCCAACTTTAAAATTCTACATTGCTGCAGAAGTACCAACCCACTGTTTAGCAAGTGAACATGGAACACAGAGTGTGCATGTGCATCACAGAGCTAGACAAGATGAGCATTTGGAGTTAAAAAGTATATACTTTTTTTTTTTTTTTGTTCAAAGACAATAAACGATCGTTTTGCTAGATAAGACCCTTCTTCCTTGGCTGGGATCATTTTAGCCGATCGTTTTGAAGCTGCATTTAAACTGCATTTTGGACATTCAAACTTACAGGCACTATTGAAGTCTACTATATGGAGAGAATCCTGAAATATCTTCCTCAAAAAACATAATTTCTTTACAACTGAAGAAAGAAAAGCATAAACATCTTGGATGACGAAAGGGTGAGTACATTATCTGTAAATTTTGGTTCTAGAAGTAAACTACTCCTTTAATTGCTCACTCTAATGTCATTCCAAACCCATAAGACCTGTTCATCTTCAGAACACAAATTAAGATATTTTGGATAAAATCAGAGAGCTTTTTGACCCTGCATAGACGGCAACACAACTGACATGTTCGAAGCCCAAAAAGGTAGTAAGGACACGTTGAAATAGTCCATGTGACATCAGTGGTTCAACCGTAATTTTTTGAAGCTACGAGAATACTTTTTGTGTGCAAAGAAAAAAAAAAGTAACTACTTTATTTGACAATTTCTTCTCTTCCATGTCAGTCTTCGATGCACATGGACTACTTTAATGATGTCCTTACTACCATTTTGGGCCTTGAATGTGTCAGTTGCATTGCTGTCTATGCAGGGTCAGAAAGCTCTCAGATTCCATCAAAAATATCTTAATTTTTGTTGACAGAGACCAATTAACTGGCAAATCTTGCTTTTTTTTATGAAATTCTAATTGATTTTTGTCTGTTTAAAGACATGCATTGTCTCTCACGAGTGCAACGGCATTGACATCATCACCGCCTTGATTCTGAATGACATCAGTCCTCTTTGTCGTTACCGTATGGAGCTGGTGCTGCAGCTCAAGGTGAGGATACAGTCCTGACACACACACACAGAGGCTCTACTTTAATCATAAACAAATCTTCATTATTATTTATAACTATGTGCGTTTGTTATCAGGACAATGCTTCGAAGCTTTTGCTCGCTTTGATGGAGAGTCGTCATGACAGTGAGAATGCAGAGAGGATCCTGTTTAACCTTCGACCCCGGGAACTGGTCAGTTTTACTGAGTCTTGCGTATTATGTAAATGAAGTGTAACAGCAGTATTTTAACATTCCCGAATACTGTATGTCTTAAGGTGGAGGTGATAAAGAAGGCTTACCAGCAAGAGGCTGAAAATGAGGAGGGAGAAGTTTCACCTCGGGAAGTTGGACACAACATTTACATCCTGGCATTACAGGTGAACCACTGCATCATAAAGACATACTTTTGTATTTGGAGAATTGTTTTTTATGATGCTACTGGTTAATATGCTGAGATGATTTTAAATTGTTTTAATTGCAGTTAAACACAACAACCTATAGACTACAACAATGAAAACATGATATGCATATTGTTATTGTCATTATTATCATTTTTTTTTATTATTACTGGCAGTTTGGTTGTAAAAACCATAAAGTTTCAGTTTTGGCCTTTTTTTTTTTTTTTTTTTTTTCAGCTTGCCCGGCACAACAAAATGCTCCTTACACTGCTTAAACCACAAAAGAAGTCAAAAGAGGAAGGAGAAGAAAGCATCTCTTCTATGGTAACTTGTGAATTTCACATTTAGCACTAGGAGCAAATTTTGAGCATTTTCTAAAACATGCATACAGTTTGCAAGACATTACATTTTCTGTTTTTGTTTTTTGCTCGTGTTTTTTGCAGCTCAACTTGAACAAGCAGCAGGAGGAGCAACAGGATGATCCATTAGAGTACTATGACCATCAAACCGCTCAGATTGAGGCAATAAAAAAATTATAATTTCTTTGTGTGTTATTATCTGTGCTCTTACAGTAATTTCTGCTCTACTAATGTCTCCAAACAGAATGTAAAATAATGTTGTGAAATAATTTCTGTTGGCAGATTGTGCGGGAGGACCGTAGCATGGAGCAGATAGTGTTTCCTGTTCACCCCATCTGTGAGTTCCTGACGGAGGAGTCAAAGTTCCGTGTGTTTACAACCACAGAGCAGGACGAGCAGGGCAGCAAGGTCACACACTTCTTCGATCAAACCTCTTTCCTGCACAATGAAATGGAATGGCAGAAAAAACTTCGAAGTAAGTGTTGGGCCTAGGGTGTTGTGTCTCTTAGTGAGTTCAAATATGTCCTTACATTGGTTTATTGTGATGGTTGTGTGTTTCAGGCATGCCAGTGCTGTACTGGTTCTCTCGTCGAATGTCTCTCTGGGGCACCATATCATTCAATCTGGCTGTGTTCATTAATCTTATCATTGCTTTGTTCTACCCACATGACTCTGGTCGTCCTGGTATGCATATGTGTTCATTATCTGTTGGTGACTTTAGTGTATTAATTGTATTATATGACTGAATGCTACATTTACCATCAATTTCTAAATTGCTTTTCCATGTAGTTTTAACAGTCTCTTGTGCTTCCAGGTAGCATAGACACTTCGTTGCTGCTTATGCTGTTCTGGTGCTTCGCTGGACTGGCTGTTTTAGGCCTGTTATCCAGGCGCTATGGCTTCCAGTCACTGACTGTTGCCATCACCCTGCGCTGCATCTATCACTTCGGCATCGGGCCGACTCTCATCCTGCTGGGGGCTCTCAATGTAAGTCTTACATATGATAATACTGTATGTTTGCTTACAGAGATAGTTCATTCACAAATGAAAATTCTGTCAGTTAATTACTCAACCTCATGTTGTTCCAATCCATTAAGACCTGCATTCATCTTCGGAGCACAAATTCTAAGAGTTTCTAAAGCTGCGTTCACACCAGTGCAATTTTTTATTTTAAAACACATAAGTTTTGCTACAGTTACGCCTGCCGTTTACCCTACTCCGGTGTTTTCGACCCTCGAAAACCGAGCTGCAAATCTACCTATACATATCTATGGTTGTACCTGCATGAATGGTCGTGTGACATGCGTTTTTCGCTTGTGTAGCGTAGACGGAGTTTGTTTCTGAATCGTAGTGAAAACACTAGTATAGACAAGGATCGTTTTCATTTTAAAATGCCGTTTTAAAACGAAAACACACTAGTGTAAACAGCGCCTAAGAGTTCTAAAGGTTTTCTGACCCTGCATAGACGCATCAACACAACATTAAATGTTTTATGGCCCAAAAAGGTAGTAAGGATATTGATAAAATAGTCCATTTGACATCAGTGGTCAACTGTAATTTTATGAAGCTACAAGAATACTTTTTGTGGGCAAAGAAAACAAAAATAACTTTTATCAACATATCTTCTCGTAGCTTTATAAAATTTAGGTTGAACCACTGATGTCCTATGGACTATTTAATGGATGTCCTTACTACTTTTCGGGGCCTTGAACATGTCAGTTGTGTTGCTGTCGATGCATGGTCAGAAAGCTTTCAGATTTCATCAAAAACATAAGTTGTGTTTGAAAGATGAACGAAGGTCTTACGGGTTTGGAACAAAAGGGTGAGTAACTAATGACAGAATTTTCATTTTTGGGTGAACTATTCCTTTAAATAAAAATGAATGGATTTAATTAAAAAAAATTCTCTTTTTAACCAGCTGATCAATAAGATAGTGTTCGTGGTAAGCTTTGTGGGAAACAACGGCACCTTCATCATGGGCTATAAAGCCATGGTGATGGATGTGGAGTTCCTGTACCATTTGGCCTATGTGTTAACCAGCACACTGGGGCTTTTTGTCCACGAGCTCTTCTACAGCATATTGGTGGGTGTTAAAAATTGTATGTAATCTCTCTTACACTACCGAATTAGCTTATTTTGTTCTAATTTTAAAAAAATAAAAATAAATAAAGAAATTAATACTTTAATTCAGCAAGGATGCTTTAAATTTATTAAAATGTTGCAATACTATTTCACAATATTGTTGTTTTTACTGTTTTGATCAAATAAATCCAGCCTTGGTGAGATTTTTAATTTAAACAATATTAAACGATTTTAGAATTTAACATTTTAAAAAGCTTTTGTACGATAGTGTATACTGTAGCTTTTTGAATTTACTCTTTGCATTTCTGCAATGTTTTAATCCTTAATATTGTAAATATGTAAATAAAGCTTTTGCCAAGCACCAGATACCATTAAAATGATTTTTGGTAAACTAACAAAACTGAGATACTGCACTCGCCAGTGAAGATATAATGGTTTTTAGACAAACTAAGAAACTGTGACGTGATTTTGTACGACTGAAAGTAGGACTGGGTGATATGGCAAAAAATTTAAATTTTTTTTTTTTTTTTTTTTTTTTTTTTTTTTTTCAGAATGCTTGGCTGATTCTCTTTTCGTTTTTTATTTTATTTTATTTTATTTTATTTATTTTTTTTACGATTTTTAACTAGTCAACTTGAAAATGTAACTACAACATGATTCAAGTAAAATGTTCTTTATTAACCCTTTAGTTAAAAAATTTAAGTTGATGAAAGACAACATGAAGTTGTCAACATGATGTAAATGTTAAACAGATCACTTGTTAAATATCATTGCAGAAAAGATGCATGAACAGCAACTACATCTTGTACAAACTTGTCTTACACATATTATATTTTTAGAAATAAGGAAAATGCTTTAAAAAATGTCAAAAGTCAAGGTAATTCAAATTCAGAATGACTGAAGGTATAACAACAGTAGACTATTATTAACTATAAATGTTCTGAAAAACAACAAACAGCAGGTTTCAGCCTGTCATCATGATGTTTAGTCTATGTAAACATGGACAAGCTTGACTGTTGCACACGTCTCTTGCAGCATCTCAGGCATGAAACGGCATTTATAAAAACGCGGCGCTCAAGTTAAAAGAAGTTAATCACGTGCGCCGACATGTGGTTGGATCGTTCTTTTCTCTTTACTCTTATCATTGGCGTATTGTCAAAATGTCTAATTCTAACGTTTGGTAATATTTCTTTTCAAAATCGCAATTCTTTGATTTCTAAAAAATAAAATTGTGGCAAAACATTAAATTCAAATTAATCGATAAAATCAGAAAAATCACCTAGCCCTAACTGAAAGGCATACATAATCTGCTAATCATTTCTCACTTCTCTTTTCCCTCTTTCAGCTGTTTGATCTGATCTACCGTGAGGAGACGCTCTTTAATGTTATCAAGAGTGTGACACGTAACGGTCGCTCTATTCTCCTCACTGCTGTCTTGGCCATCATCCTGGTCTATCTGTTCTCCATCGTGGGCTTTCTTTTTCTCAGGAATGACTTCATCATGGAAGTGGACCGGCTTGCTATCCCAGGTAAATTGCATACACCTCTGTTCATCTTTGCTGGTGTATAGTTTTTTGCAGAAAGGCATCAAATCCAGTATTTAACGGTGTTTCATGTCCTATAAGCAGATACAGATAACTCTATGAGCAGCTGCAGTGCAGATGGATTGGAGTGCATGGAGGAAACTGGGTTGGTTGCACCACCAGAGGGTGAGTTTAGCGTTAAAAACAATAATTAATATTATGTTGGTGTCAGAACTCAATTGTGAATGTTTTTTAATGTCTTTGCAGAAGACGAGGACAACACAGAGAGAGCGTGTGACACTCTTCTAATGTGTATTGTTACGGTGCTGAATCATGGGCTGAGGAACGGAGGAGGTGTGGGAGATGTCCTGCGGAAACCCTCTAAGAATGTACGGAGACCCAAAATCATAGAAATGTGCGCATATATGAATACAAAATCTAGCCAAACTGATACAGTGTTGTTCAAATTACAGGAGCCTTTGTTCCCTGCTCGTGTGGTGTATGACCTTCTCTTCTACTTCATTGTCATCATCATTGTTCTCAACTTGATTTTTGGTGTGATTATTGACACCTTTGCTGACCTGCGTAGCGAAAAACAAAAGAAAGAGGAGATACTGAAGACCACCTGTTTCATTTGTGGTATGAAATCAGATTTAAATATACTTTCAAGTGTTTATTCCTGTGATGACAAAACTGAATTTTTAGCAGCCAGTCTTCAGTGTCACATGATCCTTCAGAAATCATTCTAACATGCTGATTTGGTGTTCAAGAAACATTTCTTATTATTATCAGTGTTGAAAACAGTTGTGCTGTTTAATATTTTGTGGAAACCTTTTTATACAGAGATAGAAAGTACACAATAGAAAGTAAAAAAAAGGCATTTATTTAGAATACGTACATTGCTGTCACTTTTGATAAATGCATCCTTGCATAAGTGGTTTTTTTAATCTTACTGACCCCAAACTTCTGAATTTGAATTTGAGTTTATTTTTGATAATCAAGCACATTTCTACGGCAGTCTGTTTTCGCCACTGAATAAAAAAATTAAAAAATATAATTGCGACTATTTATCTCACAATTCTGACTTTTTCGTGTAATTGCGAGTTTACATCTCACAGTTCTGAATTTTTTTTTTCAGAATTGCGTGATACAAAGAGTCAGAATTGTGAGATATAAACTAGCAACTGAGAAATTAATTAAAATGGCATGATATAAATTAGCAATTGCAAGTTATAAAGTCTGACTTCATTTCTCAGAATTGCAAGTTTATTTCTGAGAATTGAGAGTTTGTATCACACAATTCTGAGAAAAAAGTCAGAATTGCGAGTAACATAATTTTGAGGAAAAGTCAGATTTGCAAGTTTGTATCAATTTCGAGAAAAAGTCAGAATTACAAGTTTGTATCATCTAATTCTAAAAAGAAAAGTCAGTTTTATGTGTTTATATCACGCAATTTTGAGAAAAAAAGTCAGATATGCGAGTTTGCATCCCGCAATTTTGAGAAAAAAAGTCAGAATTGCGAGTTTGTATCACATAATTTTGAGAAAAAGTCAGATTTGCAAGTTTGTATTATAATTTTAAGAAAAAAGTCATAATTACAAGTTTGTATCAGGGCAATTCTGAGAAAAAAGACAGTTTTGTCAGTTTGTATCACAAAATTTTGAGAAAAAAGTCAGAATTGCAAGTTTGTATCACAATTTTGAGAAAAAAGCCAGAATTGCACATTAGTATCGCATAATTTTGAGAAAAAATTCAGAATTGCTAGTTTGTATCATACAATTCTAAAAAAAAAAAAAAAAAAAAATTCAGAATTGCAAGTTTGTGTCACGCAAATCTGAAAAACAGAGTGACAGAATTATGAGACAAAAAAAACTTTTTTTTTCATTCAGGGTTTCCATACATTTCCCACAATGTTTACTGCAATGCAAAACTTATTTTTATGACATTGTAATTCTGTAATTTTCAAAAAGATATTTTAGTGTTCCTCAATGTAGGCTTTTATTTTTTTAAGCAAAATATAATTTCTTAATTTATTTGTTGTGGGTGAAAAATGACTCTTTCTTAACAGGCTTTATGACAGCCACCCACATATAAATCATCAGAAAACATTACAGAAAGGAATTCATCTGTATTTGTATTTCAACAGGCCTCGAGAGGGACAAGTTTGATAATAAGACTGTATCATTCGAGGAACACATTAAATTTGAGCATAACATCTGGCACTACCTTTATTTCATTGTGCTGGTACGGGAGAAAAACAAGACCGATTACACTGGCCCAGAGAGCTACGTGGCTCATATGATAAAGGTAAAGTTAAAAAGTTGAAAATTCCAAATTACTTATTTTCTTTGTATATGTTTCTATTTAGCTTTAATTTAATTAATTCATTCTTTGTTCAACCTTGCAATGGGTTTTGATTCAGTCTTCTTGTCACCTCTTGTTAGAATAAGAACCTGGATTGGTTCCCACGCATGCAGGCCATGTCTCTGGTTGTAACTGAGGGAGATGGAGAACAGAATGAGATGAGGAACCTGCAGGATCGTCTCAGCTCCACCATGAAAGTGGTCACGCAACTCACAAGCCAGTTAACAGAGCTGAAAGAACAGGTACATTTATCAATGTCAACACACTTTGTCCAGCATTAAAAAAAATAACTCATTCTCAGATTTTATATTTACAAGTATATAAAATAATGGTTTTGCATTTGTTTATTTAGATGACCGAGCAGAGGAAGAGAAGGCAGAGGATGGGTTTTGTAGATGTTCAGTCAGGCTCAAACCCTGGGATGCCTCTGCCTCCTAGTGCTGCTGGAGGAAATGTTCAGGTCATCAAGACCTAATTTCTCCAACTAACCTTGCATTGACTTTATAGAAGCAATAATGTAATCCTGTGATGCTGATGTACGTCCCAGTGTGGAAAAGTTGCGTTATAACAAATAGACGGATTGGATCTACACTCCCACAAAAGCACTACTGACTAAATAGTCATTCTTTGAGGGGCCTTTGATTACCTGAACGGTTTTAGTATGCACAAATTTTCTATATTTAAAGTATGCAATGTTGTTGGTTTTTTTTTTTTTTTTTTATAAGATCAGCTTTTAGTTTGAAAGCTTGTGTTGGATGTATGGATAAATGTAGCATTAATGTAAATAAGGCTGATGTGTTTTTAGATTAATAATGAGTAATTGTAGGTCAATACAGTCTGCACATGCTGTATTTTTAGAGATAGTCATGATGCACTTGCTTGATATGATTTTGAGATGATTTGGGAAACATGAAGGGGAATATCATGCCTGGTCTGCATAGTTGCATCTAAGGAGTATAAATGGCTGGCATCATGTATAGTGTGTTTAAAGTTCATACAGCTTTAATTTAAAAGTGCCTAAAAATGACTCATAAAGTACATAACTTGCTCAGGAAATAACCTTCCTTATTTAACTTATCTATCATGAAAACAGTCTTGATGATATGCTGATCATGGTTTTAATAGACATAATGCATGTGTATCTATGTTTATGTCTATGTAATTATTTATTGTGCAACCAGGACTAAGTTGTAAGTCATTTGCATTTTTATGGCCACAAAAAGAATGCTGGAACATACTTATCTTGGCTTTGTTATTAACAGTCAGTGTGTAGTTAATCAATACTATTGATATCAAATAATCATCATTTTATTGCTATTATTGCTAATATGTGGATATGAAGTGCCTCACCAACTTTGCACAAGATGCAAAATAAAACATTTGGTTATTTGACGTCTTGTGTCTTAATATTGTTAAACATGACAGAAACGATTGAGTTAAATTGCTACGATATTACTATAATAAAACGTTAAGAACATCATTAGAAATTTGATTTGAAACATTGCCATGACTTTATTCTTTTTCAAACAAAATAAATGACGTCTTTTAAAGTAAACAGTGAATAATAGTGCAGTTCTGCCTATTGATTTGTCTTGTGTCAGATCACGTCCCCCTGTCACGCACAGTTCACACAGTATTAGGGTGTGAACGAAGTGACTGACGGGCTCAATTCCTTCGATGTTCGTTTGAGCGTCGGGTGCCGTTCAGAAGTTCGTCCTCAGTGCAGGTCAACAGGTAGGCTAATATTTTCACAATATTAAAGCGATTTTAATAATGTGTACCACATAAATTTACACCGAATTGGCTGCAGGGTAATACAGGTAAAACGTCACTGGAAATAGAAATTGCAGTGATGTAAATTACATTTTTCCAACAGACAGAAGATAAGTCTCAGAATTAAGGCTGAAGTCATTTGTCAAACTTATTTCGTTTGTTTATAGGAATATCGAAATTATTTCTTTACTGATAATTTGTGGTTGCTGATAAGTGAGGTTTAATAAACCTCAGACCACATGAATACAGTCAACATAAAAAAAACACACACACACACACACATCTTACTACCACAACTATAAGACCTCTGAAAGCTACTGTACGAGTTTATGTGGTAACTCGTATTAGGTATTATAATGTATTGTATAATAAAATATATATTACATTATATGTTATGGTACTATATGATAGTTTGTTGTTGTTGTTATTGTCGTTATTAATATTAACAACAGTGTCATCTTTACGGTAATACAAGTGAAATTACTTTAAGTTTACACTTTCGAAAATTCACTACGCTTGTTTTTGTTGACCATTTTAATAATAGCCTACTTTGTTTTATAGAGTTTATACTTTTCGGTAAGTATAATCTAGCCTTTATCAATATATTAGCTATATGACGTCAGTTTTTTAACTTTGAGAACGGAGTGTTGAGGAGCGTGAGTCTGCGGGTTCCAGATAAACCGCGTTATCGGCCGCGCCCGGTTGCCCGGCCCACCCTGAACCCCACTGCTCGAAATTTAGATTAGGCTCACTTTAGAGGCTCTTAAGGACTTAATTATTAATATTATGTAACCTAATGAGTATTTTAGCTGGGTATCTTTCTAATAAATCTGGCTGACAGTGTTGTTACATTAAAGTATATTTCCACTGACCGTCTTTTCCATTGTTTACAGCTGTTAAAATCATGTCTGCTTTTCTGCATCACTGCCCATTCTTGAAGTCCACTCCAGGCCCTTCTCTAAGGAACGTGACAGCGTACTTTGGCTTGGCTGAACGATGTCCAATCATTGTCCGCCAGATCTCTGTAAAAGCCACCCAGACCTCAGAGGAAAAAGGTAATGCTGATATTTTTGTGGTATTTTCTATACTATATAAGGTTTACTATACCAGGTATGACTAAAAAATTCCATATTTTTATCATTAAAATCTCACTGACTCAAATATTGTGAGTCAGTACCTCAGATTATCTTTATATATTGCTTATATTCGTGCGCTTATTGCATTCAGGCCTCCTTCCTCATAAGGAGCCAAAGCGACAGTTGGCGACCACAGCCACTCAGGTGGCGATCTCCATGTCCCAGAGCTGTCCCTTCGTTTCCTCTAAGATTGGACTAGTTAAAGCCAGTCCACAAGTGCAGGAGGATGTCCAGCCCAATCTTGAGACTCAAGACACTTCTGGTAAAACACTCACTTTTAGTATGATAGTTTCATATACTGTGTAAATGTTTGTGAACTGTAATGTTTATATATTGTTTGAGAAGCAGATATCATCTAGACTGCTGGCTGATGTGCTGCAGCAGCTGTCTCTTTTTTTTTTTTTTTTACCACCACAGTATAATTAGTTCAGTGCTGAAGAGGCTCTTTTGTCTGAGCAGTGTATCATGCAGGGGTTGGATGCATTTTTCACTCTGCAATTTGCACCATTTAACTCCAATTTGAGAGACTCCACAGCTGTGAATAGTAAACAGATGATGACTCAGACTGCTGATGTAACAAAAGCTAGTCTTTAGACAATCACATTACGGATTAAACCTCTAGAAAATAACATCTAAGTGGAAAATTGTGGTTTTTGGGTTTTAGAGCTAGCACGGTTTGACAGTTTATGTGCGTAGCCTGTAATTTAAGGAAAATATATCACCTAAACAATGGCGTTAAATACAAAACACTTCGACTTTTGCACTGTTTTCACCCTGAAACGTGATTTTAGTGTGAAAGCAGAGCGAAAATGCTACATTTTATGTTTGTTTGATGAATTTCTGACACATCAATGCTCTTTATCTCCAGGCTTGATGAGCTCACTGTTTAGTGGCTTGCAAAGTCATCACTCTTCTGGTCCTACACACCATCTTCAGGACAACTTTAGTGAGTTTGATGGCATTTTTCTTTACAGTTTACAGTAGAATACTTCTAAACACTCTCAGAAAAAAACAAATAACAAACTGTCACTGGGGCAGTATCCTTTTAAAATGTACTAAAACACAATTTGTACACTTTAGGTACTAATATTACATTTACACTATTATTATAGTACCATTTAGGGGTAAATAAGGTACTTTTTGACTGGTGATTGACCATCTGCTTTTTAAATAATTCAGCCAGACCCAGTTTCAGCTACGATGACTTCTTCACTCAGAAGATTGTGGAAAAGAAGAATGACTATACCTACCGTATCTTTAAGACGGTGAACCGTTTTGCAGAGGTTTTCCCTTTTGCTGAGGACTATTCCATCCCTGGACGTTTGGGCTCCCAGGTGTCTGTGTGGTGCAGTAATGATTACCTGGGCATGAGTCGACATCCTCGCGTTGTCCAGGCCATAGAGTCAGTATTTAAAACAAATAATGAAATAAATGTTTGTCGTCATGTGTTATTATACATAAAGCAGAACAAATGAAGGTGCAGTAGTACAACAACTTATGAGTCTTGCTAAATGCTGTATGTATGATAAAATAGTAGCCTGTACTTGGAAGTTTCTTGTTTGACTTTGGATGTACATATCTGCTAGTAATCACAATCTTTCAACGTTTCTTAGAGAGGCTTTGCAGAAGCATGGTGCAGGAGCAGGTGGCACCCGAAATATCTCCGGGACTAGTAACTATCACGTGGCCCTGGAGAGCGAGCTGGCCCGTCTGCATCAGAAAGATGGAGCTCTGGTCTTTTCTTCCTGCTTTGTAGCCAATGATTCCACCCTCTTTACTTTGGCTAAAATGCTCCCAGGTATTTAACAAAACAATAACTGTAACTGTAACTGTAATAACAGTAAATAAGTGTTTTCTGTTTGAATATATTTTAAAATGTATTTTGTGATCAAAGCCAAATTTTCAGCATCATTACTCTAGTCTTTAGTGTCACATGATCCTTCAGAAATCATTTTAATATGCTGATTTGTTGTTCAAGAAAACTTTTTTTTTAATTATTATTATTAATAATTAAAAAATTATTAATTATAACTTTTGTAACATTATACACTATACCATTCAAAAGCTTGGAGCCAGTCTTTTTTTTTTTTAGGAAAGTAATTATAGAAATAATACTTTCATTTAGCAAGGATACTTTAAATTGATCAAAAGTGCTGATAAAGACATTTATAATGTTACAAAAGATTTCAGATAAATGCTGTGCTTCTGAACTTTCTATTAATCAAAGAAACCTGAAAAAAATCAGGTTTTTCTTAAAATTATGTTTTCAACATAATAATAATAATAAATGTTTTTGAGCAGAAAATCAGAATATTATAATGATTTCTGAAGAATCAGGTGACAGGAGTAATGATGCTAAAAACTCAGCTTTGAAATCACAGGAATAAATTACATTTTAAAATATGTTCAAATAGAAAATTGTTCTTTTAAATAGTAAAAATATTTCAAAATTTTACTTCTTTGTGCTGTATTTTGGATCAAATAAATGCAGGTTTGGTGAGCAGAAGAGCCTCCTTTAAAAAACATTAAAAATCTTACTGTTCAAAAACTTTTGACTGGTAATGTAGGTTGCTTATTAAATAAAAAAAAACAATACTGCTATTAAATTAAATAAAAAAAAAAACAGTTGATTATGATTTTTTATTATTATAATAGTTTTTTTTTTTTAAAGTGATCCAAAATACAGTAAAGAATTATTATGAAATATATATATTTTTCAAATAACCAATTTAATATATTTTAATATGTAACTTATTCTTGTGAGAGCAAGGCTGAATTTACATCAGCTATTATTCCAATCTTAAGTGTCACATGATCCTTCAGAGATCATTCTAATATGCTGATTTGCTGCTGTGCTGATTATCAATAATGAAACAGTTGTTCTTCTCAATATTTTTGTTGAAACCACCTTTTTTTTAGGATTCTTTGAAAGAAAGTTAAAAACAAAAACAAAACAAAACAAAAAAAAACTGAATTTATTTAAAAAGTATTGTAACATTGTCTTTATTGACCAATTTTATGCATCCGTGCTTAATAAAAGTATTTAAATGAAAAATTTCACTGATCTCAAACTAAACAGTAATGTTTCTTCTGAAATTCCTCTAAAATGTCTTTTCTCTACAAAGGCTGTGAGATCTACTCAGACATGGGTAATCACGCCTCCATGATCCAGGGCATCAGGAACAGTGGGGCCAAACGCTTCATTTTCCGACACAATGATGCCAGTCATCTAGAGGAGCTGCTCAGCCGTTCAGATCCACTCACACCCAAAATTGTGGCTTTTGAGACTGTTCATTCAATGGATGGTGAGTAGAATAGCTATCACATAACTGACTCAAGAGTTAATTTCTTAATATGGTGAAATAAAGCTTGGCTCTAGGTACGCCATGATCAAGGGTTTGATTCCTAGGAAATACATGAACTGATAATGTCTAAAAATGCAATTTAAGCCACTTTAAATAAAACCATATGTGAAGCGGGTTTCCACATTAGGACGGCTATTTTAACATTACACAAGCAGCCAAATACTACTTGCTTTATCTTGGCAACCACCCTTTTATCAGACACTTAGGCATGTGGAATAAATTAATAATGGCCAACTGATAATAGCGCATTAACTGAAAAATAACTCAATTCGTTTCAGGTGCAATTTGCCCTCTAGAAGAGCTATGTGATGTAGCACATAAATATGGAGCTCTGACTTTTGTGGATGAGGTCCATGCTGTCGGACTGTATGGGGCTCATGGAGCAGGTGTAGGAGAGAGAGACAACGTCATGCACAAGATCGATATTGTCTCTGGAACTCTGGGTAAGACAGATACAGTCAATGTCTAGTGCATGATTCTGTCCAGTACTAGTGAGTGTAATTTCACCTGTAATACCTTGAAATATCTGTAGGTAAGGCATTTGGCTGTGTGGGTGGTTACATAGCCAGCACTGCCGCCCTGGTGGACACTGTGCGCTCCTACGCCGCCGGTTTTATCTTCACTACTTCATTGCCTCCTATGGTGCTGGCCGGGGCTCTGGAATCGGTGCGAGTGCTTAAGAGCCCAGAAGGACAAGCTTTGCGCAGAGCTCATCAGAGAAACGTCAAACACATGAGACAGCTGCTGCTGGACGCTGGGCTGCCTGTGGTCAACTGCCCCAGCCACATCATTCCAATTAGGGTCAGTGTTTGCAAACACCACTATGTACTTAATTTACTCACCCCTATGTCATCCAAGATGTTAAAGTGTTTATTTCTTCAGTCGAACTTAAGGACTTTAAAAAAAACATTCCAGGATTTTTCTCCATATAGTGGGCTTCAATGGGGATCAACGGGTTGAAGGTCCAAATTGCAGTTTCAATGCAGCTTCAAAGGGCTCTATGATCCCAGCCGAAAAATAATGGTCTAATCTAGCGAAATGAATGGTCATTGTCTAAAAAAAAAATTATATTATATATATATATTTATATTAAAAAATATATACATTGGAAAGGTCACACCTGACATAGGCAAAATTCTGACCCAGTGTTTACAAATTGAACGTGCAAAGAAAGTCAAACACCCTTTACAAAAAAAGTAAAACAAAGATGTCTGATGATTTTGAAGTCGGAGGAGAAAATCAGATGGAGTTTTTTTTTTTCCCTACCCTACCTTTTTGAACTGAATTACACAGACAAAGAATTAACCATGTGTGACCTTTCCAACGTAATTATGTAATGCGTCAAGTTGCGGACACACATCGTAGAGCTAGTGCAAGACCAGCAGTTGTGGTTAAAAACTATATATATTTTTATTTTGTTTATTAGTAAAGTCTTATAGGTTTCTAACAACATGAGGATTAATAAATGATGATGATTTTCATTCTGACTATTCACTCTAGTTTTTAAATATTAAAATACATATTATACATAGTTTGAACCCTTTGTTTGCACAGGTATAAAAGTTTTCATTTTAAATCTGATATTTCAGGTTGGAAATGCAGCTAAAAACTCTCAAGTGTGTGACATTCTGTTGGAGAAACACAACATCTATGTGCAGGCCATAAATTACCCAACAGTGCCTCGTGGAGAAGAGCTGCTGCGGTTGGCTCCTTCTCCTTTCCACAATCCCATTATGATGAACTACTTTGTAGGTGAGTGGTCATGCAATTAGGTAAACAAAGTTTTTTTGCAGTTTAAAGATGAAGCGTTTAATTTCTGTACTGCTAGCACTACTAAACAGAACCGTGATTTCATTTTCTGCAACACTTTGACATCCGCCGTTGAATCTAGATTAGATTTAGATTTTGAACTGGTAATGATTTGTATCTGAATTTTTTAATAATATTTTATGTTGGACAGAGAAACTGTTGGATGTCTGGCAGGAGGTTGGACTGCCTCTGAATGGACCGGCTATGGCCTCCTGCACCTTCTGTGATCGGCCTCTTCATTTTGACCTCATGAGTGAGTGGGAGAAGTCCTACTTTGGGAACATGGAGCCGAAATACATCACTGTCGCTGCACAGTGAGTCAGTATCAGCAGACCAAGATGAAGATCTGTTTAATTAGATTAGATTGACTCTTCAAAAAAATCCACTTCTAATCATGAATATTTTTATGGTAAGATTAATGTAGAGGGTGATCAAAATGTCCTGTTTGTGGCAGTTTGTAAAAAAAATAGTGTTTCTGTATTGTTTGCTGTGATTGTTAATGATGCAAAGAATATTTGTTTTCACATATTCGTATAAATGTACCACTATTGGCTAAATCCATTAATTGTGTGTCCCCTTTGCATGACGACAAACCTGCACATGGGCACTTTTTGGTAGTTTTCTATTATTGGTATTATGTATATGCAAGAGTATATTTAATAACAGCTTACACTGAAACTATGCCACATGCCCTCTTACAGTTTTGGACCATTTGCACTCAAATGTATGAATTCACAAATTCAATAAATATGGCCATTGTAACAAAATGCCTCTGATAACTCATTATACCAATCAAACTAGTAGTTATATTTGTACTCTAAATCTGATTTATTTTAATTTATGAGATTTAAATGCAAAACATCAACAAACCATAGTTGAAAGTGACTTAAATGTTTACATTTTCTTGGATGGGACCCTTTTTAATTAAAACACCACACTGCCATCTGCCGGACTGTAATGGAAGTGTCCCCTACTGAGCTGTGAGATCTCATAATTTTGGCAAACACCTCAAAAACATTTGTATCAATAAGTTACAAAATCATACAGGTCGTAAGTGCATTTGAACCGGGTATTTATAATGTTAAATAATAATTATAAAAAAAGTACTTTACACCTTTATTTTTTATGTGTAGTATTTTTATTGTTCAATGCATTGATGGTACAAAACCCATTTTTCTTTATTAGGCGACCATGTTCTGTAAAAGATAAGAAATTGTATTACAATAGTTTCCATGATGACAAAAACTGTCTAAAAAGCCATGAAGCTTCATCTGCATGTTATTACAGTGCGTCTGCTAATATAAAACACTTACCTTGCTGATCCAATCAATGTAGGCGCTGACGCGAGTGAAAACGGTGGGCTTCTTGCTATAATTGCAGCTCAGACCAGAACCGAAGCTCACAATACCGTGGACCTCCCAAGCGCCGCCGTTACCAGCACAGTTCAGGGGGCCACCAGAGTCGCCCTGTGTTGTGTGACAGGAGGAGTGTTAATCGGTTGTCGTTGTTTCAGTCATACTTTTTGCCTTTTAATGAAAATATTCTTTAAATTTTGTAAATATTTCGTAATATTATGTTAACTTTTTTATATGACACCTAGATTTAGTCTACCTAAAAGATGGAATAGGCTACGCTACACGCTTTTAATTTATAAAAGTATACTTTTAAGTAACTTCTCACTTCTTTATTCTATGGGGAAGTACTATTGGGGAAGAAACGTAAGGTCTCTGACGTTTTTTTACATCCGTCTAGCACGTTAGAAAAACAATGGAGGAAGTAGAGCAATGGAAAACCGCATTCTGTGTAAACGGCCCCTTATTGTAGGCTGCATAAAGTTAATATAATCAAATATTACAAAAACTGATTGATGAAAAGAAATAGACTATAAGTCATCAATATCTCCTTACATTACATCCAGCAACAACACCATCTCCACCAGCGCAGACCATGTTTTGTGTGACCTGAGAGCCCCACCAGTCAGACTGAGAGCAGGTGGCGTAATCCACGACGGGCAGGAGAGCCTGCTGCAGGTTATCAGCAAGGGGTCCATTGGCTGATTATTGACAATGAAAAACGGTGAGAAGGAAAAAGACAAAAAAGCAGCCTAAAATGTGGATATCTCCTAATCGTGTACTATTCAGTTGAGATTAACAGCACAACTTGATGCATAACCACCAAATTACTTACTGTAAAGACGTCCCCAACCAGTGACGTAGCAGGGAGCATTGTGAGGCAGAACATCCCCATTAGTAGGCAGACAAGTAGGAGTGATAGTGTCACTTACAGTGACAGGAGTCGCCAGTTTAATCAGGGCGATGTCATTACTGAGCCCAGAGACAACATGAAAATTAGATTCCTTTCACAAATGTTCAAGATAGGCATTTCTTTTGTTTGTGAGGAGTCGTTTGCCATCCATACCGGATAGTGAAGGAATTCCAGTTCTCGTGGACAATGATCTTGCTAGTGCCGATGGCCTGGGATCCATTCTCCTCCGTCTGCAGGTTATGTTTTCCCAGATACACCCTGTAAGTCCTGCTACTGCTCGTGGACCACGAGAGGAAGAAAAACCAGTTCAGAAACACTCACAAATGCTATAAATAGTAAATAGTAACATAGTACTTTGACGTATACCATGATACTAAATATGGTATACTAAAATTGTGCATTTTTATTTTTAACTAGGCCTGTGTTTACAATTTTCAGACTAACCCGATGCAGTGAGCAGCAGTCAGAACCCACTCACTGGAAATAAGACTTCCACCGCAAGTGTGGTACCAGCTGCTGCCACTCTGGTACTGGAGGGAGACCTAGGTGAAAAACAGAATGGGGTCAGTTGTCGTCTTTACGTCCTAAGTCAGCAATTAAAAAAAAAACAATTTAATAATCTTTGCTGATTTTTGTAAAGTGAACATAAGAATAACATTTAAATGGTTAGTAATATATTTCAAGATGAACACTTACTGGACTGAAACAACTTAGGTTTACTTGATTATGGATACATATTGTTTTTAGAAAAATGTGACACTACCAGTCAAAAGTTTTTTTTTTTTTTAAAGAAGTCTTTTCTGCTCAACAAGCCTGCATTTATTTTTACTACAAAAAAATATTTTTACTATTTAAAATAACTATTTTCTATTTGAATATATTTTAAAATGTAATTTATTTCTGCTAAATCTGTTTTTGCAGCACTGTTTTTGCTGTACTGTAAATAAATGCAGGCTTGGTGAGCAGAAGAGACTTCTTTAAAAAAACATTACAAATCTTACTGTTCAAACCTTTTGACTGGTAGTGTATTTTATGTAAACAATTTCTGTTATAATAATAATAGTAATTATATCTAATTATTATAGTACTGTTATAAAGATCTCTTTGACTTTGATATCTCAGGCTTCATAGGGTTAACACAGCTTATTCTACCCAAATGAAAAATGTTTTTAAACAAGGACAGAAATAAAGATTAACAGGACAGTATGTTTGAATAAAAACGTAATTGAAATAATGAAATGTGTATGTACCTGCCAGGGCCAGCTGTGTGGACGGACATCCACACCTCCCACAACCCTAGAAATAACGGGAGGGTAGGTGGGCAGCCCACATCCGTAGGCTGAGGTGAAACATAACACATTATGCTTGTTTTATTAGCAGTAAATATTATTAGACATTTTTAAAAGTAACATTATTGTTTAAATATTAAATAAGATTCTACATGTCATTTCCAGACCTTATCAAATAGTCAGTACTACAGTATATTATCAGTCTTGAAAAGCTTCTTACCTCCAACAAACAGAACAGCCAGGACCACAAGCTTCATCATGGTTGTATCTTCAAAGTTTGCCCTCTCTGCTGGGGTTTATATACTGGCGAGTTCACTTTCAGTGTAATACCTGAGCATAGTTAAGCAATGGTTCGGAACAAATGTCCTTGACTGCTTTAGGAAAAACAAATAAATAACCCCCCTTGGTGGTTCTCTGGGTACACTTTGACTTTGATAATTCACAGGGTATAATCTAATCAATTTTAAAATCATTTTTTTCTGTTGATTAAGATGTTGAACATTTGTTGTGTTCTCACATTTAATTTTCAAAAACACACCTTTTATACAGTTTCTCCATTTTATTTGCAACAGGCATGATACTCTTTACATATTATATATATATATATATATTTTGTCAAAATCATAATAGCTCATTTCCCCTCAAAACTCGGCTAAAACATCAGATGTTATGAAATGTATAGTTTTTAGTATGGCCTTATGCACAAGGTGTTATTGTTCATATCAGCATATCATCTGTGCATTTCACGGGCTGCATAATGTAACCTTGGTTATTTATCTGTTTATTTGGTATCTGTTTATTAATATTTGTATTCTAATGTCTGTATGCAGAAAGGCATAGAAAATTGTGTGTTATTTCCTAAGTGAACGTAGACAAAAAAAAAATCGGATCCCTCATAACACACATACATCACAGAGGTATCTATTTGACATCTGCATTTACATACAGAAGATTTTTTTTTACATTGTTTTCTTGTCTGGAATACGTCTATAGGACGTTTCCTATCAGATGTCAAATAGATCTAGAATGTATGTAAAACTGACATCTTACAGACATCTGTCAGATGTTTGTACACAGCAGATTCTTTCCAGATGAAGTGATCTTTAACAGACATCTTGCAGATGTATGTGTGCTATCTGGGATATGTATCATTATATACATATCCCAGATGGCACACGTGACCGTGCCTAATTTACTAGCTGGTGTTGGTGTCCTTAATGTAATCCAAGAAATGAAATGAGAAAAATCACTCACTGCTTTTTACTGAATTACTTTGTAGTTTTAACAAGAATTAATCTATATTTCATTTATACACTGAAGACTATGCAATGCTATTTTACATTTGATTATTCTGTTTCTGTGCCTGAACGTAAACATTGTTTAATTTGCATCTTTGTTCTATTTATTTATTTGTGCTATTAACACAATTTCAAACAGGGCCCGTGGGTACAACCTGCACGGGGCACTGCAAACTCCAGCTACGGCCCTGGTTGTAACCTGTTACATTACAGTATATCAAATTTTACTTACCACATGAACAGAGTAAGGAGAGATGACTGAGGACGATGTCAAATGATTTGCAGATCCTAAACACCACTGACAAGCACCTAATCTTGTAAAATGTGTGGGAAGTACTGCTGCTCTAGTATACACAGAGCACGTGCGATCGCAAATCTCGACAGTTAAAGTAAAAACCAATCGTTTTTAGAGTGGAAATCACCAATGCCACCAAAACTGTAACTATGGCTTAGTGATGATATTGTTTAAAAAAACAGAAAAATCAAATATTTTCTCAGAAGATCAACAAGAACATTTTACAAAACATGGGATCCTTTAATAATTTATATTGTGAAGAATGTACTCTTCCAACTCTGAGCCCCCCCCACACCCCGTCCCTCCTGCCCCTATGAGGACATTTTTGGTTTTGGTTGGGATTTTTGGGGGTTTTGAAATATAATGAAATCATAAGCAGAGTTTCACTTTTATGCATTGGGGAGCACCCACTGACAGACGAGCCAGCAGCAGAATTTTTCTTAAACATATGTTCTATATTTCATATACTTATGTAACATATTCTACATTAAAATACATTTAGAATTAACAATGACTTCTGTACAAAGAGTAAAAAAACAAAACATAACGTTACCCAATGCCACCACCGTCGTTTTGATTTTTTTTTATAGTAATAAAATATTATTTAGTTCAGCTGGAGAACAGACACTAACCTATAAATAAAGCTGAACGCGGCTGCTCAATGCAGAGCGCCGAACGACAGTCGCATCGCAGATCAGATTTTATTTATCAGCGAGCAGAGTGATGAGCTGACCGACAAGAAGATGGAGGTCAGGCTAGACAGACAAGACGATGGTGGAAGTTTGGCAGTGTTTTTTATTTTGAAAAGTCTGTTGACTTTTTTCGTTTATCTATGGTGGTTTTTGAAGTTTTTTTGAACATTCATTTCTATTTATTTTGGTTTTACAGTGTTTGCTGATTTTTACTTTGTGTATTCGTTTTGCTAATAAACGTTTTACGTTTCTTATATTTATTTGGTTCCACAGTGTTTACCGATTTTCAGTTTTGTATACTAGTCTATTTAAAATGTATGTAGGCCTAGCCTAAGTTATTTGTTATTTTATATTAGGCATATAGCATGGTGTAAGCTATTTTTATTCGTTTTGTTAATAAAAGTTCTATGATTAATTTATAGGCTAAGTTACTTTAACGTTGTATTTTGTTGTTTCTTGAATGGGATTCAAGCAATTGACGCCGCTAATTTGAAAGTGAAAGTAAAATATTCACTGCGCATTTATTTAAAAGCAAAGGAAGCGAATGAAAGAGGGAAATTGAAGATATGTGCCATTGAAGTTCAAAGCCAGTTTCCTACTTTCCTCATAACTGAGAAACTTGTTTCTGATGTAGCCAAACAGTAAACTTGAAAAAGCAGGAAAATAACGAAAAGAGAGTCCTCTCTATCAAGACAAGTTGAGAATCATGAGTCGCGACTCGGGAAGATATGGGGCTTAAATTGAAGTTAAATTTACACAAAATGTACTTATTCTATCCACTAAAATAATAAGATAATATAAAGCAAATTAAAAAAATATTTTTTTCATAGCTCAGACAAAATAATGATTGGCTCCTGTCTAAAAAAAATGTAAATAAATAAAAATAAATACATACATACATAAAAGTTCACGTCAAAAGTTTACATACACCTTGCAGAATCTGCAAAATGTTATTTATTTTACCAAAGTAAGGGATCACACAAAATGCATATTTTTTTATTTAGTACTGACATGAATAAGATATTTAACACAAAAGACATTCACATATTGTCCACAAGAGAAAATATTAGTTGAATTTATGACCCTGAAAAATGACCCTGTTCAAAAGTTTACATACACTTGATTCTTAATACTGTGTTGTTACCTGAATGGTCCACAGCTGTGTTTTTTTTGTTTGTTTGTTTAGTGATATTTGTTTATGAGTTCCTTGCATGTTCGGAACAGTTAAACTGCCTGCCGTTCTTCAGGTTTCACAAATTCTTTGGTTTTTCAGCATTTTTGTGTATTTGAACCCTTTCCAACAATGACTGTAAGATTTTGAGATCATTCTTTTCACACTGTGGGACTCATATTCAACATTTACAGAAGGCTTCTTACTGCTGCTTCAGAAGGAAAAACAATGCATTAAGAGCCTTTTATTTAAATTTAAATTAACCTTATTTTGTCTTCTGGGGAACATGTAATTATCTTTCGTAGCTTCTGAATAGCAGTACTATATTATAAAAAATGATATTTAGAAAAATGTATGCATTTTCATTATGTTCAAAAGTTTACACCCCCCGCTCTTAATGCATTGTTTTTTCTTCTGAAGCATCAGTGAGAGTTTGAACTTTCTGTAATAGTTGCATTTCAGTTGTCCTCAGTGTGAAAAGATGGATCTCAAAATCATACAGTCATTATTGGAAAGGGTTCAAATACACAAAAATGCTGAAAAACCAAATAATTTGTGGGACCGGAAGGAATTTTCTGCAAGGTGTACGTCAACTTTTGACTTCAACTGCACATACATATTAATGTAGTTACAGACTTCTTATCTCCAACAACCAGAACAGCCAAGAGTACAAACTCTATCATGTTTATATACAAGCCAATTCACTCTCAGTTCTTGGAACGAATGACTGCTTTAGAAAAAAACTAGTCAGAAAAAGTAGCTCTCTGGTGCACCTTGACCTTAATATTTCACAGGGTAGAATCTAAAAATAAATCATCAATAAAACATCAAAATAATTTTGCTGTTAGTGTGACGGCAGAATCATCTTTTTATAGTGTTTTTCTTCTTTAATTTTCATATATACTTCAGGTAAATGACACTTTTTTAGTTTTATCACCGATTTATTTTAATCCTGAAACTTCATAACACTACAAAAAAATATGAACGTTAAATATGCAGTGCTTGTGAAGCACAAAAAGCCATCTGGCTTTGGCAAGAGATTACTCTTCATATCAGCATGTCATCTGTGCCTTTCACAGGCTGCATATATAAAACCTCTAAAATAACTGATATATTGGGATGTTTATCTACAAGGCTAAATGATACTGGGAATGCTATCGGTGCTTTGCTACAGGAAATGTAACCGGCCTGTAATCCTGTTCAGGTCCGGGGTAGTTATATAAATGACAGGTGCTTGGCTGTAACCCCTTCATTCAGGCATCATGAAATTTCTGATCTTGGCTCTGTTCATTGCTGGCGGTAAGACAAACATTTGTCTACTCTAAACCCTAAAAAGAGTTTATTCTCAACTATTCTCTCGTACTTTAGTTCCTAAGCAGTGGAATGAAAAGGGATATCTTTAACGCATTTCACTTAGATATGCATTGCGGCTAATGAACCTGAGCAGACATGTACTTTATCATTGCGTATGTATGTGTGTTGTCTTGAAACAGCCTACGGTTGTGGGCAGCCCACCTATAAACCTTCCATCTCAAGGGTGGTTGGTGGAACTGATGTTGTCCCAAACAGCTGGCCCTGGCAGGTATTGTGAATATGACACTTTATTGTAGTACATTTTACAGGAAAATACTGTTTCAGTTAAATTCAATGCATTACTTGCTATTTCTTTGTAATTAATGGTGAAATCTATTGTGAAATTTGTTTCTACGCCTTTTGTATTTCTGTAGACAATGTATTAATCTCATCCTAAAATGCTCTATAAGTAACAGTTACAAATATTGCAATATGTAATGATGAATTTTGACTGTATTGCACTGAAAGTAGCTCCAGTTCAACATTTTACCTTATCAATTTCAGGCGTCCTTCCAGTACCAGAGTGGCAACAGCTTTTACCACACTTGTGGTGGCACCCTGATCGCCAGTGAGTGGGTTTTGACTGCTGCTCACTGCGTTGGGTATGGAACAGCTGCTCCTTCTGTCACAATTAGCATCATGAATTCATACTGAAATGAAACATAAAACATAATGCTGCACTTCTCTCATTGGCAACACAAGAATGCAATGAATATTTTTATGAGTTGATCTGCATTACAAGATGGACTAATACTATAACTTAAAAATCTGCCAAGCAGCAGCCGCACTTACAGGGTCTACCTGGGCAAGCACAATCTGCCAGACGACAACGAGGCTGGCTCTCTCGTCATCTCTCCTTCCAAGATTATAGTGCACGAGAACTGGGATTCCTACAATATCCGGTTGGTCCTCATCTAATTTTAATGTAGGGGAACAAAAGTTTTATCTGAGAGTGTGTTTTTGATGCCTTTGTGTGTTATTCTCAGCAATGACATTGCCCTGATCAAGTTGTCGACTCCAGTGACTTTTACTGACAAGATTTCTCCTGCTTGCCTGCCTGCGTCCGGCAGCATTCTGCCTCACGACTTCGGCTGTTATGTTACTGGATGGGGACGCCTCTGGAGTAAGCGCCTTTCCACTGCGATTTACCTATTTTCAACCACGAAAATCTTTTCTCAAATTAGCTCCTTTTGTCTTTCTTTCTCCTCAGCCAATGGCCCCATTGCTGATATTCTGCAGCAGGCTAAGCTCCCTGTTGTGGACTTTGCTACCTGCAGTAGGCCTGACTGGTGGGGCGACCTTGTGACCAACCTCATGATTTGCGCTGGTGGAGATGGAGTGGTGTCTAGCTGCAACGTGGGTTTGATAATGTTTATATTTTGATATTTCATTATGAATATGTGTGAGAATGCACACTAATGATGTTACCTCACTTGTGCAGGGTGATTCTGGTGGCCCTCTGAACTGCCAGAGAAGTGACGGCACCTGGGATGTTCACGGTATCGTGAGTTTTGGCTCCAGCTTGGGCTGCAACTACCCCAAGAAGCCCTCCGCCTTCACCCGTGTGTCTGGCTACATTTCCTGGATCAACAATGTAAGTATAAAAAAACCTGTTGGTCTTTTTCCAAACACATGGCATCTTTTTCACATATCCTGTTGACATAAATGTTCACATTTTTAAACTGGTCTTTTCTTTCTCAGGTGATGACCTCTAATTAAAGTGTGGAAGGTGCGGTTACTTCAAAATTAACAACAACCAAAAAAATAAATGTGTAATCAATAAACATGTATTCAACAACTATTTTTGTCTGCTCTCAGCCTAAAAGATGAAAAAAATACATTAAAAAGCATGATTTTTTCCCACTCTTTTCCACTTTTGTTAAGGTTGTGTTTGTCATCTAGATATTTACCCAATTCTATGCCGATCTATTTTAGATTATAATTTAGCATATGCTAGGGGCTAAATGTGCTGTAGGGTTGTAGGCTAGCGTAGTGGATTATAATGATAAAGTTTGTAGATAATCTTTACTCACCAAGCCTGCATTTATTTGATCCAAAATACAGCAAAAGCAGTAATATTAAGAAATATTTTTTTTACCATTTTAAATAACTGCTTTGTATTTGAATATATTTTAAAATGTAATTTATTCCTGTGATCAAAGCTAAATTTTCAGCATCATTACTGCAGTCTTCAGTGTCACATAATCCTTCAGAAGTCATTCTAATATGCTGATGTTCTGTTCAAGAAACAATTATTATTATTATTATTAGCATTATTTAAAACACTTTTTTTTCCCCAGGATTCTTTAATGAATAGAAAGATACAAAGATCAACATTTATCTGAAATAAAAAGCGTTTGTAAGAGTCAGTATTTTATTTATTTTTTAAATAAAAATACACTTTTATTTAGCAAGGATGCTTTAAATTGATCAAAAGACATTTGTAATGTTACAAAAGATTTCTATGCCAGATAAATGCTGTTTTTCTGAACTTTTTATTCATAAGATAAACCTGAAAAAAATCTACGCAGATGTTTTCAACATAATAATAAGCAGCAAATCAAAATATTGTAATTTCTGAAGGATCATGTAACTGGAGTACTGATGCTAAAAATTCAGCTTTAAAATCAAAGGATAAACTACATTTTAAAATATATTCAAATAGAAAGCAGTTATTTTATATAGTAAAAATATTTCCAAATTTTACTGTTTTTGCTGTACTTTGGATCAAATAAATGCAGGCTTGGTGAGCAGAAGAGACTTAAAAAAACATCAAAAATCTTACTGTTCAAAAACTTTACAGGTAGTGTAAATTTAAATTTTTGTGGTTACTTCAAAATCAACAACAAAAACAAAATAAATGTGTATTCAAGAAACAGATTTATTCAACAACTATTTTTGTCTGCTTTTGGCCTAAAAGAAGAAAAAAATACAATAAAGAACATTAAAAGCATGATTCTGTCCACTCTTTGTTATGTTTTACTGCAGATTATTTATATTATTAATTCCCTTATGCTAGGAGCTAAATGTACTGAGGGGTTGTAGGCTAGCGTAGTGGATTGTAATGCTGATAGTAAAGTTTGTAGATAAACTTTATTACAGGCTCGGGAAATCCTAGTCTGAATGTTTAAAATAGTTTAATACGATGTAAATTTGAAGTAAGTTTTATTATACGTCACATACACGTCACATATTGTGTTTAAAACTATTAACGTTACCTCGCACCACCAACATTCATAACACTGGCTTTGGGACAGAAATTCCTCTCGAAAAAAGGTCAATAAAAATAAAAGTCAATAAAAATGTGCTGAAAATACATATTTTAAATTTGATCCTCACTTTACTTTAAAGAGAGAATCACAATTCTTTCATTGATTTTGACATCGCGACCCCAGGTTTCCACAGCGGAAGACTGACGTCTGTTCACCCAGACAGAACGGACTGCACGCTGGGTTAAAGGCGGGGCTCCACGGCCCTTGAAGTTACCATGACACACGTACACAACCTATTTAGACAGCAAGTAACGTTTCTATGAGCAGCCGGGTTGTAAACAGTTTGGACAGATGAAAACTCATACTGGTGAGTTATTAAGACAATCTTTGCAATCTATAAAAATTGCTAGTGCCTATATTATATGTCTTGTAAGTAACCGAAGGTTTAAAAAAAGACACGAATATGGAGACATGAATGCTAATTTAACAGTTCCAAAGCGTCAGTGTACATACATTCAGCGCTGTATGTATTATTTACTAGATTAAAATTTGTGTTCCGTCAGCAAGTTGAAATGAGGGGTTACCTCAAAACTTTAAACTGGGTATTTAAACTCCAGCCTAAAAGGACCACTATAGGAAGACACAAAGACTCTGACCTCTGTCTACAGGTATTAACCCTTTTTTCTTTTTAATGTGTTCATTCATTGTCAGTTCACATGGTTATTGATTCAACTTTTAGTTGTTCATCATGATGAGATGATCTTATATTGTGTATGACATATGGACTCTTACTAGACATGTCACTAGAGAGGACTTTCACACATTTTTTGTGTTTCTCATCCGATCTGCTCAGAATAGTGGGGTGGATGAATGTCATGCCACTATTGACTGGTGTGAAGCAGACGGCCGCTATGTTATCCGTGACTTAAACTCTGCGCACGGGACATACGTCAATGACTGCCGGATACACAATGCCACTGTGCGTCTCTCTCCGGGAGACCAGCTTCATTTTGGCTACGGAGGATCAACCTATGAGCTCTGCATTGACAGCGAGAAATCAGTAAAACTCATGTGTTTGATCAGATAAATGATATTGTGTTCCTTCATTTATATTTTTTCAGTCGCAGAAAATATCAGAGACCTGCAATGTACAGATTCAAAGTTTTGTTTCTCTCCCAAACAGTTTCCACTTGTGGCTGCCCAGTCTCCCATTCCCCAGGCCTGGGGGCGAACTCGGACCCCTTCTGTTTCACCCCATCCTCCCACCAGACCTCGTCCCATGAGTGCCGGGTCTAAACGGGGTCCCAGTGCACCTGATCGCAAAACCCAGTCTAGCAGACCAGGTAAAGTCTTTTTCAGCACACAGTTTTTGGAATTCCACAAAAATGTAATATTGCCTCATTAATACCTTTTATTACGGCAAGTAGAAATGAAATGGCCAAAATAAACTATGGAAACCATGGATTTATTATAGACTTCCTAAAACACGGTTATTATAACTAAAACTTTGAAAATAATTTTGTTAATGGAAATAAAGCTGAAATTAAACAAAATATAAATATTAGACAAAATGTTTTTTTTTTGTTTTAAAAAGAAATTTTGTCAATTTAGTCATTTTGTAACAAATCATTTTAGACACTAAGATGACTAACTGACAATAAATAAACTCTAAAACTGAAACAAAAATAATATAAACCTTAATATTAAGCTAAAATACACAACACATAACAAAATCAATTAAAATGATAAAAAAATGAATCTAAAATATTAATGAAAGCTATAATAGTACAGTATATAGGCAACAATAAAATGCCAAATTGATGAGAAAGTGGATAATAATTATTATTGTGGACTGCTTTTTTTTGCAGGAAGCTGGAGTGGTAACACAGGGAGAGCATGTTATCTTAGAAGTAAGACTCCACCTAACAATTCTCAAAGCATTCACGTCTTCCCAATGGAGGAGGTGAGTCCAACACCCCATTAAAAACACCCTAGTTTCCCTTTCCCTGGACCTTTCATATAGCTATGCCACCTTGCAGAGTTAAAAGTCTTAAACAGTACACTGATAACTCTGTTCTTTCTCAGGAGGAGAGGTTGCATCGGCTAGGAGATGGACACGTTCGTGTGTCTGTGTGCTTTGAGGATGAGTCCCAAAGGAAGGACGATGCGATCGTGGCCCTGAAGGAGGAAGTATCAGCTCTCAAGCTCCAGCTGTCTCAGAAGAAGCAGGGTGATCCAGATGTCACACACAGACTTCGCTGCCTGGAGAGTGACATCAAAGAGAAGAAAGAGCAGATACAAAAGCTAAAAGAGCAGGTGTGGTATTATTATCTCCTTTGTTACATTTTACATTATTTAGAGTTTTGACACTGTGTTGGATTGTGGCTTTAAGTCCTGCCTGGGTCATCCCTATCTTGAAAGGGTGTATGCCAAGTGCTAGCAGCAAATTCATTGTGATACATAAATGCAAAAGTTGCCAGTAGAGTTTTCTTAGTACAAGCAGTACTAGCCACAGTTATGATAGAGGACAAGAATGCCCATCTCAGTAAAGAAACAGAAAATTTCTTTTACATACTTCAGTGGCTCAGGTGGGGCTTGGACTCACAATCTAGAGTGCCACATGATGAACTCTCTTTTGATGAACTTTTTTTTTAAAGTGAGATACGGGTAGTGAAAAGTTGGACTTATTTAAACCTTAGCACTGCATTTTTAGAATGCTGTGTCATGCGTGAGACACTGCAAAAGACATGAGATGTAAGCGTAACGGGTAAACATGTCCATCAAGCACTCGTACATTAAAAAACTAACGAAAAATAGTGTAGTGGAATGGAAAAACGCATTCTGTTTGAATGGCCCCTTATCCATAGGGCCACAGGACCATGAGAAAACATGCACTCTGTTGCGTAAATACCCATTATAGATGGTAATGATTAAAGTTTCATTCTTTATTTTAAGTTTTAATTTAAGAGAAATACATTTACAGTATTTGATGATGTTTCTGCTTGTTTGGAAATTCATCAGAAATCTTTCACATGCTTATTATTACCTATTATATACTTTACTGCTTTATCTTTTTAATGGATGTAGATGCTGGAACTTCAGAAATGTTCTGGAGAGATGCTCGGACAGGCTGTGACAGAGAGAGATCAGAGGATCAGCAGTCTTTTAGAACAGATGGAAAAACTGAGGAATGAAAATAATACATCTGCAGGTATAAGGAAGATAATATAGAGTGATATATATGGGTTATTCACATAACTGTAATGTGGAAAAATTATGATATATTGATAATTTACTATGAGATATAATATGATGTTATTATATGTAGATTTGTATGTATAAAAGTACAATTTTATAGGTATGTAAGTATATAAGTATAAGTAAGTATATAATAAAATTGAAAGCATAGACTTTTATAAAATAAAATAATATTTACAAAAGTTTTATTGTAAATAAATGCTGTTCTTTTGACTTTATATTCATCAAATAATCCTGAAAAAAAACATCAGTTTTGCGAAAAAATCAACATTAATAATAATAAATGTTTCTTGAACACAAAATCAGCATATTAGAATATGATAATATTATATATGCATTTGCATGTATAAAAGTGCAGTTTTAAGTATATATACTATTGTTATTTTTATACTTCCTTATACTGTTCAAAGATTTGGGGTATGAAAGATTTTTATTTATTTTATTTTTTTAAGGAATGCTTTTACGCAGCAAGGATGCATTATGTTGATCAAAAGAAAAGTAAAGACATTAATATAAATAATATAATATTTACAGAAGTTTTATTTCAAATAAATGCGGTTCTTTTGACGTTATATCTTTATTTTCATCAAATAATCCTGGAAAAACGTATCACAGTTTTGCGGGATAATATAAAAGTTTTATTGTAATAATAAATGTTAAATGTATAATAATAATAATAAAGGTTTCTTGAAATAAATGCTGTTCTTTTGACTTTATATCCATCAAATAATCCTGAAAAAAACATATCACAGTTTTGCAGGGAAAAAAAATCAACATTAATAATAATAAAAAATGTTTGCTGAACACCAAATCAGCATATTAGAATATGATGTTATTATATACATTTGTATAAAAGTGCAATTTTATGCTTCCTATTTTTATACTTCCTTTAATTTTCAAAATTTTGGGATGTGTAAGATTTTCCTTAAAAAAACACAGCAAAGACACATTATGTTGATCAAAATTGAAAAATATAAATCTTTTATAATATAATATAATATTTACAAAAGATTTTATTTCAAATGAATGTTGTGCTTTTTAATCTTATATTAAAAAAACCTTATCACAGTTTTTACGAAAAAAATAAAAATAAAAATGTACTTAAATACCAAATCAGCATATTACAGTGATTTTCTGAAGGCTGAAAATTCAGTTTTGCCATAACATGAATAAATTACGTTTTACAATATAAAAAAAAATCACAATATCTGTTTTATATTATATTACTGTGGTCAAATAAATGCAGCCTTGGTAAACACAAAATATTATAAAAAAAAGTAAAAAAAATATTATTATAAAAATATTACAAATATCCTACCTCCTCCAAACTTTTGATAATTTGTGTAATACTAAGATGCATTGTTATATTATTGTAGTGGAATTATCAATAACATATTTGATGCATACAGGCTTGTTAGATCTAAGCAGTTACTTTGTATTTTCTTTAAATTTGTGATTCAGCATCGGTTAGCAGTTTGAAGAAAGATGTGTCTGCCCGAGAGAAACAGGCTGTTAAACTAGCAACTGAGGTGGACAAGCTCAGACAAGAAGTGAGACACAAAGATGCCAAGCTTGCAAACATGATGGACAAGGTTTCAGCATCCCTCTCTTTCTACAGCTCTATATATCAATGTATTATGTTTTAATGATGCTGTTTTTATTATTATTTAAACTATTTTATCAATAAAAGATAACGATTCCTTTTGTTTAAAAGCTGAAAGACACCCAGAAGCATCAGAATGAGCTACTTGCCAGACAGAGGGAGATAGAATCGCTCAAGAAAGTGAGTATGTTTGATTTCACTCACACTCCCTCCAGATCTCCACATAATTTCATAAACAGACATGTTCTTAGACACCACGACCCAGGTGGGACTTGAACCCACAATCCCCAGCTCCGGAGGCTGATGCCTTATCCATTAGGCCACTGGGCCAGGTAATGTCAATATGTGAAATCTGGTGTCATGTGTCTGTTTTTCATGTGTAATGTGCACGGCAGGAACAGAGTTGTCTGCTGACAGAGATAGACAGACTGAAGCAGCTTCATCAGCAGACACAGCAGAGAGAGCAGCTAGTTCAAGCAGAACTCAAACACACACAGTCAAGGGTGAGTGAGCTCAAGACAGCAACAGCGGTCTGTTAAGTCCACTCCTCTGGTATCTATTACACTAACGTATATGAAATTTCTTCAAAGTTTGACAGTTTTCGTGACCGGATTGTCAAGACTGTGCAAGTTTCTGACAAAGAATCAGACCAAAAGGTAAGAAAATATGTCAAGCCCATCAAAAGCTAAGTTTACTATCAGGGATTGTTTTTGCAAAAAAGGTGTAGTGCATCAAAATGTATACCAATATAGGGTACGATGGGGCTAAAGGCGCCCCCGGGGAAAAGGCGCTTTGATATTATTTTCCTCTAAACCACTAGATGGCAGAAAAACATCCGCTTTTCAACATTCACATGCGATATTGGTTGATCCTTGACGCAGCAGAGCAAAGTCGATTCTGTGCTTACTTGATCTAATATTTAATGTCTTTAAAAATGTTGTAGATTTAAGTAGCAAATGAGAATAAAATTATTAAATATATCTTGAGACAAATGTCGTCTTAATGATTTTCAGTTTTGTTTAAGATCATTAAAACAGCTGTTTTTAAATAACAAAAGAACATGTAAAAGTATGGTATTTGGGGTAAAAAGCACCCCTGCTGTTGGGGCTAAAAGGCACAATATTAACATGATAATTAATAAAAGGCTGACTTTTCCATTTGTTGACATGCCATTGTTAGATTCAGATGGTAAATATCATATATTATGTTGGGTGTCCATCTTAGAAATAATCACCATAATCATTCATTTAGAATGAAACCATCATATGTAAATCTATATTAAATTGTTATGGGTTCTCGTTCGATGCTTTCACAATCTTTACATTTTGAAATGATTTTGTTTCTGTATTTTAAAATATATGTTTTATATTAACATTTTAATGACAGTATATTTATTGAACAAAAAATAATTGTTTTATTTATCAAAATAAGCAGAAAATAGTACAGACTTTGCTAAAGTGATTGTTTTGAACAAGTATTAACTTAAACATTATAAAAAACATTATTTTAGTTAAATTATTTGTATCAATACTGTGTGCCTTTTACCCCATGCTGCTGGGCCTTTTACTCCACAAGACCCCCCCTTGCCACCTCATACATTTATGAGATTTTTTTTTAACAAAATAAACAACTTGTATGATTTATTTTCACACAAAATATGTTGCTCCATAAATGTTCAATACAAACGTATGTATTTTTCTGCAATTGTTGCTCCCGTTCAAAAGTTTACATCCCCTTGATTCTTAATATTGTGGTTGTTACCTGAATGATCCACAGATGTGTTTTTTTGTTTAGTGATAGTTGTTCATGAGTTCCTTGTTTGTCCTGAACAGTTAAACTGCCCGCTGTTCTTCAGAAAAATCCTTCAGGTCCCAAAAATTCTTTGGTTTGAACTCTATCCAACAATGACTGTGTGATTTTGAGATTTATCTTTTTTTTATCTGAGGGACTCATATGCAACTATTACAGAATGTTCAAATGCTCACTGATGCTCCAGAAGGAAACATTTGGAAAATAAGAAAAATGCACACATCTCCATTCTGTTCAAAAGTTTTCACCCCCAGCTCTTAATGCATGGTTTTTCCTTTTGGCGCATCAGTGCGCTTTAAAACCTTCTCTAATAGTTGCATATGATTCCCTTAGTTGTCATAAGTGTGAAAAGAAGGATCTTAAAATCATACAGTCATTGTTAGAAAGGGTTTAGATACACAAAAATGCTGGAAAACCAAAGAATTTGTGGGACCTTGTGGGAACAGCAGGCACTTTAACTGTTCAAGACAAACAATGGACTCATGAACAACTATCACTAAACAAAATACACAGCTGTGGATCATTCAAGTAAGAACAGTATTAAGAGTCAAGGGGATGCAAACTTTTAAACAGGGTCATTTTTATAAATTCAACTAGTTTCTCTTGTGGACTATATGTAAACGTCTTTAATGTGAAATATCTTATTCAGGTAAGTACTAAATAAACAATAGCATGTATTTTGTATGATCCCTCTTATTTTGGTAAAATAATTAACATTTTGCAGATTCTGAAAGGGGGATGTAAACTTCTGACCTCAACTGTACAGTTGGTGTTGGTAATGCTAATTGTCAATAAGTTTTTACAAATGCCAACTTTAGACATAAATTATATCTTGGCAGAAAACTAGTTTGGAAGCATGTTTTTTTGAGAAAAAGGACTCTAAAGCGCTGAATGAGCCAAGTTTCTCTCAATTTTTCCACTACTGTCACCTGAAGACATTTTATGATATTTCTGTGATGCTTTTTTCCCCCTTTTCTTTCTTTGTTTTTGCAATTTTGTAGCTTGCCAGCTTCAGTCCATATTTTGTCATTATATTGAAAAGAATGGCAGGATGTTTAAAAATTGAGAACACTGCCAAAATTTCATTGCTGGAAGAACTTTTTTATGTTTGTTTTTATTTTGCAGGTGTTGGACCATTTAACTGAGCTAATAGAACAGATGGAGATGTACAAAAAAAAAGTGCACGACTTTGAAATGAAACTCAAAGAAGAAGCTCACACACAGAGCAAAATGTTGGATGAGACCCAGAAATTTAAGACCAGACTGCAAGAATGTCAGGTATTAGTAGGTGGAAACATTGATTATGCCATGTAATGATATATGTTTGTGTAACAGCATTGCACAGCATGTTGCACAGCTATGTAATATCTCTTTCTATTTGCATATAGAGACGAGTGCAAGATGCATGCATTGCGGACACAGTTCTGATGGAAATATCTGGGCTGCAGGACATTAATTTGAGTCCTTCGCTCAGCTGGGTTCAAGAGCATTCACTTTCTCTGTTAAAGCTCCTGCACAGAGTACTGCAGAATGCTGCTCAGAGCTTACAGACAGCAGGAGTTGATGTGTCATTGAAGACTGGAGGTAAGAAACAGAACTGGGTTTGATAAGAATACAAGTGATATTGCTTTTACTATCTAGTATTACAAATAGAGTTAAACTGTTACTGAATTTCAGTGCATTTTACAGAATTTCAGTGCAATTTACAGAAAAGTAGTCTGAATTATTGTTATTATTTGTTTTGTCTAGGTGTATCAGGTGCTCTACAGACTATGTGTCAGGAACACATGGATATGCAATCAGAGCTTAGAAAACTAAAGGTATTACAGCAAAGTATTTCAAAATCAGTTAAAGAATCAGGAAGTTATTCTAAAGAAACATGTCTTTCTTTCCTGTACTGAAGTCAGAGATGCAGAAGCTTCAGGAGACAGAGATACAGAGCAGAGATCTTCACAGTAGGCTGGAGTTCATGCAAAAGCGGTTTGAGATAGAGAAACTTCAGGTGCTGTTGTCTCTAAAAACACTAAAAGTCAAATTAAACTCATTTCATTTAGTCTCTGAGGCATAGACCTCTTGAGGGACGGCCTCAATTAGATTGTCATTTAGCTTTTTCAGTTTTTATAATTATAGTTAAAGCCCCTCCCAGTTCCAATGCAAATCTGTTATATTATTGAGAATTGACTCCAAGCTATTGGACTAGATTGATTTCATGAATTGAACTCAGTATCAAATTCTGTTTTACTGATGTTTTTCTTGACCTTTGACCTATTAATGATTCAGGCAGCTGAGGGACAGAGAGAGATGAAAAACACACTAAGACGACAACTGGAAGAGGTCATGGCTGATCTACAATCAGTGAGACAAACTGAGGTGAGTTAAAGGAGAAGTACACTTTCAGAACAAAAATTTACAGATAATGTACTCACCCCTTTGTCATCCAAGATGTTCATATCTTTCTTTCTTCAGTCGTAAAGAAATTTTTTGAGAAAAACATTTCAGGATTTCTCTCCATATAGTGAACTTCTATGCAGTTTAAATGCAGCTTCAGAGGGCTCTAAATGATCCCAGCCGAGGAAGAAGAGTTTTATCAAGCAAAACGTTCTGTTATTTTCTAAAAAATATTACAATTTATATCATTTTAACCTCAAATGTTTGTCTTGTCTAGCTCTGCATGTACTCTGTGTATTCCGGTTCAGGACAGCTAGGGTAGGTCGATAAACTCCAATCTCATTTTCTTCTCCAACTTCAAATTCGCCCTACATCGCTGTTTTACCTCGTCTTGAACCGGAATTCACAGTTCACACAGAGCTAGACAAGATGAGCATTTGAGGTTAAGAAGTATATAAATTGTCAATTTGTGGAAAAAAATGACAGATCGTTTCTCTAGATAAGACCTTTCTTCCGCGGCTGGGATTGTTTAGAGCAGTGGTTCTCAATCCTGGTCCTGGGGGCCCCCTGCTCTGCACATTTTGCATGTCTCCCTTATTTCACACACCTGATTGAGATCATTAGCTCATTAGGAGAGAGATCCATGAACTGAACTAATGAGCTGATGATCTCAATCAGGTGTGTTAAATAAGGGAGACATGCAAAATGTGCAGAGCAGGGGGCCCCCAGGACCCGGATTGAGAACCACTGTTTTAGAGTCCTTTGAAGCTGCATTGAAACTGCATTTCGGAAGTTAAAACTCACAGGCACCATAGAATTCCACTATATGGAGAGAAATCCTGAAATGTTTTCCTCAAAAAACATAATTTCTTTACGACTGAAGAAAGAAAGACATGAACACCTTGGATGACAAGGGGTGAGTAAATTATCAGTAAATTTTTGTTCTGGAAGTGAACTTCTTTAAAACTAAGTGAATTTATCCTCTTCAGTGAAATACAGTTGACCTGAACTCTCAACACATGCTCCATATCTATATTTGATCTGGTTTTCAAGAGCCTAGTTGCCAAGTATTTACTCATATGTGTTAGTTCCCAGCACATAACCATATTGGTTTGTTTGCTTTTACCCTTTTGACACATGAGAAAATCCATTTCTGCCACATATGAAAAAAAAAGTTGTTTGGTTAATCATAATGATGACAAAATAAGTTGGAATTGAGACATAGTCATAATTATGAAATAAAAGTCACGTTTTATATAAATAACTATGACTTTTTAATAATAATAATTATGACTTATACACTGCCGTTTAAAAGTTTAGGATCAGTAAGATTAATTTTTTTGTTAATGGATTATTAAAGGATTCTTTAATAAATCAGAAGTTGAAAAGAACAGCATTTATTTAAAATAGATATCTTTTGTAACCATAAAAACTACCATTTAAAAGTTTGTGGTTAGTTAATTTTTATTCTTTCTTTTTTTTAAGAAATTAGTACTTTTATTCACCAAGGATGTGTTAAATTGATAAGAAGTGATAGCAAAGACTTATATTGTTAGAAAAGATTTTTATGTTGAATAAATGCTGTTCTTTTTTTTTTTTTTTTTACTTTTTATTCATCAAAGAATCCTGAAAGAAGAATCACAGGTTCCAAAAAAAATATTCAACAGCACAACTGTTTTCAACATTGATAATAAAAGTAATAAATCAGCATATTAGACTGATTTCTGAAGGATTGTGTGACACTAAAGACTAGAGTAATGGCTGATGAAAATTCAGCCTTGCATCACAGGAATAAATTATATTTTAAAATATATTAAAATAGGAATCCATTTTTTTAAACTGTAATAATATTTCACAATATTACTGTTTTTTCTGTATTTTTGATCAAGTAAATGCAACCTTGATAAGCATAAGAGAATTGTTTAAAAACATTGACAAATCATACTGATCCCCAAACCTTTGAATTACAGTGTACGTAAATTCATCTTTATGATATTTTACGTCATAAATGTAACGTTCCATCTCATAATATTGACTTATTCCCAGTTTCCAGGACATTGCCATATTGGGTATCTGATATTAAGTCATAATTGTGATATAAAAAGTCAAAACTATGACAAATAAAAGTCTTAATTATGAGATAAATAGTAACTATGGGATAAGACTTTAAAGTCATAAAAACATAGAAAGTTAAATTATGAGATGACGTCATAAAATTTGTACTTTTATGTTGTACTTATGATTAGTTTTTCCATAAATCAGACTTTTCATCTCAAAATGATGACTTAGTATCTAATAATTTCCAATTTGATGTCACAATTATGACGTTTAATCTCATAATTATGATTTACCAAAGTTTTTTTTTCTCATGTGGCAGAAATGGGCTTCCACAGGACACAGAACCACACTAATTAAAAAATAAAGTTGTTCAACTCCGTGACTGTCATTTTATTGCCTTGCAAGAGTGTCTTGCGCAGGGAGATCGAGACACGCAAGGCTGAGTGGCAAACCAAGATGGAAGAAGCCAAGGTACGAGAGACAGAGCTCAAAGATAAGATCCGTGAATTTCATCTCAAAGAGGAGGAGAGAAGCGAGAAGATGAAGCAGTGTGAGGAAAGAGAGGCGAAGGCCCTGCAGAGAGGAGCTGAAGAGGAGAGACAGAAGCACAGAGTTGAGGTAGATGAGTACAGGGAGCAGGTGCGACAACATGCATACACCATAGTTGCCATGGAGACACGAATAAACAAAGCTCAGCATAGTGAGGAAAGATGGAAAGATATGGAGGAGGAGAGAGACTCTCTGAAGCAGCAACTCAGAGGTGAGCACAATCTCTCATCCATAAAACATATGCCCAAAAGTAACGAATGAATTATGATTCAAATGAAAAAGAAATATTTAAGATTCAGCAATATATTTATAAATCACTATTTAAAATAAGCAAATTTATGGCTGAACTGTATGTCTTTGCTCATGATCACAGACACAAGTTTTGCATTTTTTTTTTAATATACTGCAGTTTCATATGTTACCTGTAGAGGGCAGCTTCTCAACAGCCTTAGGCTCCTAATTAAAACTAATTTGTGCAACAGATTTTATGCGTCCTACATATGTGTTCTGTGTTCATTAACATGTTTACCCTTGTTGTACTTGTCCCACAGAGGCGCTCGGTATGCTGGAGGCCTTTGAAAAGAGCAGCAGCACGTCTTACACATCAGAAAAACAACAGGAACCGGATCAAACCATAACATCCCTCCGGTATAATAAAGCTCTCATGAATACCATCACTGCATTGCCCATCATGCAAAGTCTATGTTGTATATTATTATGGTAAAAATGTCAAAACTGCCTTTAGTCAGTAGGCCTACTTCAGAAACCAGTTGAAACACCTCTACATATGTAAGATTGTAACTTAGCGATTTATATGTTGCATAAGTTACAGCGTAAACTGATTTCCTCACTCTGTCATCACTTTCAGTGTGAGAAGGATAATATCCATACACTGTGCTCTTGTTAATGAATAATGCATGAGGTTCATTATTTATTCATGCATTATTTATGATACTCTTGATTAATAACTAATTACACAGTCCATGTCTCTCTCTTAAAGTCATCTCATAGATCACTGTAGCTGTAAATATGTCTCTTTTCCTTCTTCCCTTTATTTTTACTATGCAATTAATGTCAAAATGCTAAAATCTCCTAATTCATTTAAATGATTTAAATTATAATAACTACAGACAATATATACGTAATGTATACATGTATACATGCTTTCTTAAAATTATTACTTAATGATATTTTTCATTACAAATGATCAGTAGCATTTATTCTTTTCATGGATGTCTTATTTTCATTAAAGTCCACTTCCAGAACAACAATTCACAAATAATTTACTCACCCCCTTGTCATCCAAGATGTTCATGCCTTTCTGTCTTCAGTCGTGAAGAAATTATGTTTTTTGAGGAAAACATTTCAGGATTTTTCTCCGTATAATGAACTTCATTGGTGCCCCGATTTTGAACTTCCAAAATGTAGTTTGAATGCAGCAAAAAAGGGCTTTAAACGATCCCAGCCGAGGAAGAAGGGCCTTATCTAGCGAAACAATCTGTCATTTTTCAGAAAAAAAAAAAAAGTGTACTTTTTAAGCACAAAAGCTTGTGTAGCACAGGCTCTGGGATGTGCGTTCACGTACTATTGAATCACTTCGAAAGGTCACGCGGAACGTAGGCAGAACCACGGACCCAGTGTTTACAAAGCGAACGCGCAAAGACTAAGAAAGTGCAAGTAAGTCAAACGCTGTTTACAAACAGAAAGGTACAACAATGTCAGACAATTCTGAAGTTGTAGGAGAAAATAACATGGAGTTTTTCAACATACTCTACCTTTCAGAGCCAGAGTACACAGATGATGAACTTGTGGTGATTCGAAGATGTGATTCGTAGTAGTGATGGGAAGTTCGGATCATTTTACCGACTCGGACCTTTGAGTCTCGTTCAGCAAAATGAACGAATCGTTTTTCGAGTCATTTTGTTCATTTTAGCAAAATCAGCATCACGTGACAGCCCCATAAGATGAACGAACGACTCAAAAAACCCAAAGACTCGAAACAGGTGAACTAATTCCAGTACATAACCCAATAGGTTGTTGCACATGCATGACTGAACGAATCACTCCCCGAGACGACTCGTTCTTCCTGAGTCACATTAAAGATTCGTTCAAGAACGAACGGTGGATGTGCATCCCAGAGCCTGTACTACACAAGCTGTTGTGCTTAAAAAGTAAACAAATTTTTACTTTTCGAAAACAATGACCGATCGTTTCGCTAGATAAGACCCTTCTTTCTCGGCTGGGATCGTTTAGAGCCCGCTGAAACTGCATTTAAACTGCATTTTGGAAGTTCAATTTCGGGCCGCCAATGAAGTCCATTATATGCAGAAAAATCCTGAAATGTTTTCCTCAAAAACCATAATTTCTTTACGACTGAAGACAGAAAGACATGAACATGTTGGATGACAAGGGGGTGAGTACATTATTTGTAAATTGTTGTTCTGGAGTTGTCCTTTAACAATCTATACTGTGCTCATATTGAATTTATTGTATTCAAAATATATTGCCATTTTTAATTGGTCCTGCAGGGAATCTCTAGTCTCGTCCCAACAGGAAGTGGTCAGTCAGAGTGAGATCATCAATGCCCTAAGTCGCGACCTGGCCCAGGCTCATGCTCGGCTGTCTGATATGACAGGTGCTGCACAATTAACACAATACGAGAATACCACTGTATTCAGTGTGTTGTAGTGTTTGTTTCTGAGCATGTGTCTCTCTGTGTAGGAGAACTTAGTGAACAGCAGAAGTTAGAGTTGGAAAGTCATAAAGCTTTGGTTGTAGACCAGAAGATTCAACTAAGCATGCTCACACAGAAGCTAACCATGATGTCACAACTAGTGGAACAGAAGGATGAAGAGATCAAGAAACTGGGAGAAAAACTGAGGTATGACACATAAAGTACAATGGCCTCTGTAAAATTGAACATAAACCTTGTATTATATAATGAAAATATTTTTTTTTGTTAGACAAACTGAAGAGGACCTGAAAAGTAAAGCAGCAGCAAACAAAGAGATGGAGAACACAAGCCTTGTTTCACTTCAAACTTCAAGAAACACTAAAGTGAGATTGGCACCAAACTGGACAAATATTTACCTTAGCAAAACTGAAATGGTTTATCACTCTTGAAATGTTTTAATTAAAAAAGGGTGAATATTTTTCTTAGGTTTTTTTTTCTCAATAGATAAATGATTGAATGATTATAGGACAATGAAACATTAGCTGATTGAGTCCCACCGAGGCACAAAATGTGCCTGATATTAGCTTTTTTTGAAATTTCTGTTAATCAAAGAATCCTGAAAATAATATTTAGCAGCACATTAATAATAGGAACATTTTCTAAATCAGCATATTTTAATGATTTCTAAAGAACTGTGTGACTGAACACTAAATATTAAAATAGAAAACAGTTATATTAAATTAAAATTAAAATAATATTTTTCCTTTTTTTTTTAGTGCAGCATTGGTGAGCTCAAGTATGGAAGCCCATTTATGCCACTAAATAATAACAAAAAATGTTATTGCGATTTTTAATCTCACAACTCTGACTTTGTTCTCAGAATTGCGTGATACGTGAAATGTGTTTATATCTCACAATTCTGACATTTATTAGAATTGCATGATATTAACTCGAGTTATAAAGTCAGAGTTGCGAGATACAGACCCACAATTTTGATCTTTTTCTCAGAATTGTGAGAAATTTTGAAAAATAGTCAGAACTGTGAGATAAAACTTGCAGGTTCTGACTTTTTTTCCTCACATTTCTGAGTTTATTTCTTAGAACTGTAAAATATAAACGCGCAATTGCGTGTTAAAAAGTGAGAATGGTGAGATGTAAACTTTCAATTTTGAGAAATAAAGTCAGAATTGCGAGGAGATAACCTGGAATTCTGACTTTTTTCTTGCAAATGCGAGTTTATATCTTACAATTCTGACTTTTTTTTTCACAATTCTGACTTTTTCTCAGAATTGCATGATAAACTCACAATTGCAAGAAATAAAGTCAGATTTGCGAGATTGCAATTATGACTTTTTTCTCAAATGCAAGTTTATATCTCGCAGTTCTGACTTTTTTCTCGCAATTATGACTTTTCTCAGAATTGTGGGATATAAACTCACTAGAAAAAAGTTGAGAAATAAGTTTATCTTGCAATTCTGACTTTATTCTTGCAAATGCAAGTTTCTATTTCTGTTCTTTTTTCTATCAGTTTTGACTTTATATCTCAGAATTGCAAGATTATTTCTCAGAATTACGAGTTTGTCTCACAGTTCTGACTTTATTTGTCATAGTTGCGAGTTTATATATTTTTCTTAGAAAAAAAATAAATTTGTTAGATAAAAATTGCAATCACCTATTTTAAAGGGGTCTTCGGATGCAAACTTCATTTTTACATGTTGTTTGAACATTAATGTGTGTTGTCAGTGTATGTACAAATCTACCCTATAATGATAAAAATCCATGCAGTGGTTTTTAATTAATCTGTAAAAATAATATGCCCTTTTTCAAATCGAGCCATTCTCAGATGCCTGAGTGTGGTGTGGCGTCACACCGGCAGAGGCCGCTCGCACGAGTTGATTGACATGAGCGTCTTACCTCAGATCAGCTGTGACAGTCCGTCCTACATTGTTTCGATGCGGAGCAGGGAGCATCATAAGAATTTTGAGTTACTGAGGTGTTGTGTTGCTGTATGTAATAATGAATATAGTGGTCATCATTTACTCCCGACATCTGAGCCGCTGAAGATGCAGTAAATTACGTTTGTTTGTGAAGGGAATGCGCCTCCCGATCTACATAAATGCGTCTATGTTCGCACAAATCATTCGTGATCCAGCTTCACCTACAGCAGAAGTGAGTATAAGGTTTTTTTTTTATGAATCGCTGCAATCACCTTTCCTAATAACGTGCTAGTTAGCAAGTTTTGTGGCTAAACGCGCTAAATGTGTCTAAAGTAAACAATCTCTCAGAGCAGCAGAGAGAAGAGAGGGGCGGGGCGAGCAGAGCTCATTTGCATTTAAAGGAACAATCCCTCAGAATGAGATGATTTCTGCAGGGCTCATTTTGGCAAGGTAAAAACGGTGTTGTTTTCCACTACCATTGAGAATTTTTAAACAAAGTATATTATAGACGTTTCATTAAGACCCTAAAGAATTGTGTCAACTTGTGAAAAATGGGCATCTGATGACCCCTTTAAAATTTTTATTCAGTGGCGGAAATGGGCTTCCATACATAAGAGATTTCTTTCAAAAACATTACAGATTCTTAATGACCCCAACTTTAGAGAAGTAGTATACATTCACCAGTAAAAATGGGCAACAAAGAAAGCAAAGGGGTCACACACACACACACACACACACACTCATAGATAACAAATGGACACTTTGCTAACAGTTATATGGATGTTGTTTTCTCAGGATGTGGCACTCATGACAGCGCCTAATGATGTCATCAATCAGGGGTCAAAACGCAAAGGTCATTGCCGCGAGGAAGTGATACTTCAACAGCACGAAGGTTTGCGTGACATGAGAGAGCGAATCAGAGCTCTAGAACAGAAGTGGCCTAGCAGTGAGTCTTATAATCCTTTATGACTAATGATCAAACCTTTGAATGTGACGATCCTTATCTGATCTAATTTCAGGCCAACATTAACCTACATTATCACTTTTCTTCTGTACGGTTTACAGAGCGTCTGTCCCAGCAGGGGGAGCCAGAGAAACAGGGTCAGATGAAGACTCAGAGACTTCAGAGATCTGCTGCTCGGAGAGGATCCATCAGTTCTGTGGTATTCGCTTTACACATGTATTTGTTATATATATGTGTATATATATTTAGTTTCTTAAATGTCATAATTAAAGACATGAAGAAAATATACATTTTGGGGATAATTTAGGAGAATTTAAATTTATGTATGTAATATTTTGCCAATAAAATTATTACATTTCCTATATATTTTAAATCTAAATATATCTATTTTCTAAAAATTCAACTGACAAAATCCTCATTTTAACCGGTGCCGATAGCCTAGTGGGCAGTGTGCCGACATACAGCGCCTTTGCACTACGGGTGTCCTGTGTTTGAATCCTGACTCGAGGACCTTTCCCAATCCTGCCCCCCTCTCCCACTTCACTTATTGTCATATCTGATCTGTCCTACACAATAAAGGCACAAATTAACAAATTTAGGATCACTCTAAAATGCTGAAGAACATGATCATCAGTTTTATCACACTTGTATAAATTAGAAAAAAACCATCTCAGACTTTTGTATGTGTATATTACTTTGAAGTGTGTGTTATATGAATGCTTGTTTGATTCATGCAGAGTGGTTTTGCGTTCCCTGAAGCTCTGACCGAGGCAGCACGAGAGCGTACAGCCAGACTGGACATGTCTGATGCTCTGGAGCTCAGTGAGAGAACAGTGAGTAACAGGCGGCACATGCACATTCAAACTAAATTGTGCGAAACATGCATCTGTGACTCTGAGATTGTGCTCTATTTTGAGTGTTTTTAGTGAATCATTAATGAATCAATATTTTTCTGCTTTGGTTTAGTTCCTGGAGCTTGCACGCGTGCTGCGTGAGGCTCTGGAACTCAGTGACAGTGAGATGTCAGGCTGTGCTAGTTTAAAGCACCTACCTCCCGACGAGAGACAGCACATAGTCTCTATGAGACAAACAGACATGGAGATGGTGAGAACCCGCCTTGATCTACAGAACAGACAAAGCCAACAGCAAGAGCTACTGCTGCAGGAGAACCAGAGAGAGATACACACACTCAGGTGCAAACAAAAAAAAACACACATTCATGACAAATAATTCCCTCCCTCCTTTTCAGTGTTTCATAATTTTATATTAAGATATTAGGAAAAGAAACTATAAAATCCCTCTCTTCCGTAGTATTTAAGTATTTTAGTTTGTGGAGTGTCAAAAAACATTACAACATAACACAATGCATATTATAGTTAATAAAATATATACATTTGTATATACATTATATAGTTGTGTAATGTAAACATTAACAATAATATAACATAAAATAATGCATATTAGACTTTTAATGTAATAGAATATAAAATGTAATATGATATATATTTGTATATACATTTTATAGTTTTGTTATGTAAAATTAACAGTAATATAACATAAAATGATGCATATTATAAATTTATATTATATTAATAAGACAAATACTATAAACTGTCTCTGTTCTATTCTATTCTATTCTATTCTGTTCTATTCTATTCTACCTTTTCAATACATTTTTAGTTTTTAATGTACAAAATATATAAAATGATGCATATTATGTTATCTATATTATTAATAAGATAAAAAGTCCCTCTCTTCAATAATACAATGCATATAATATAATGTAATAATATACATTTGTATATACATTTAATAGTTGTGTAATGTAAAAAGTAACAATAATATAACAATGATATTTTATTTATATTATCAATAAGATACTAAGAAAAAAAAACAATAAACTCCCTCTCTTTATCAGTATTTCAGTGGATTTTTCTAATAACGTCGAATAAATAACATAAAACAAATAATGCATATTATATTATATTATATTATATATTATATTATATTATATTATATCAGAGTTTTAATTTAAGAAAACAACTGTAATATATAGTGTAAAATATGCATATTATTTTTTTATATATTATTAATAAGTAATAAAATAAATAAAAATAATAAATAAAATAAAATAATAAATATTAAAAAAAATAGACTCTCTTCTAGTTAATAAAATATACATTTGTATATACAATTTATAATTGTGTAATGTAAAAATGTAACAATAATATAACATAAAATTATGCATGTATTATTATTTTATATTACAATATTAATAAGATATTAAGAAAAAAACTATAAACTCCCTCTCTTCCTCAGTATTTCAGGGGATTTTCAGTATATTTTTTATGTTATATGTCCAAAAAAATTACGAATTTTGAATATTGAATATGAATATTACCTGCATATTATATTATATTATATTATATTATATTATATTATATTATATTATATTATTCACTTTATTCTTCAATGCGAAAATGAATAGGGAAATAACGAAGAAATAACAACGTGCAGTAAACGGTGATACTGTATGCGCTACAAACCAGTGTGTTCATAATTAAGATAATACATTAAAAATGTGGTAAGACACACCAATTTGCAATATCAAGCAGCAAAATGAGCCGTTTTGTACAGCTAAAAATAGCTGGACACCGATGAGATCGGAAGCCAGACCCATAAAATTTACGCATGGCAGTGCCCGCTCTTATGGGAAAAATATGGTGGATGTTATACTATATTATAATGAAACAACTATCTTTCAGAGAGAGCCAGGTGCTGTGGTACCAGACGCAGGCCGAACATGAGAGTGTGAAGGTAGAACTGGAGACACAGAGACAAGAGACAGAACAGCTTCGGCAGGCTCTACAGGACAGCATCAACCAGCTGCAGAGAAACCAGCAGGAACGCAGTGTTACCAACAGAAATAATAGGGTATCACAGATACAAGCTCACACAGAAAGTGAGAAAGTCTGACTGACACCATGCAGAGAAAAAAAAAAAAAAAAAACATCAAAAAGTTGTTTTTTTCCTGAACAAACTTACATGCGGCTTGCAGTTCTGACTTGCAGACACAAACAATTCTGACTTGTCCCTCAGTTTGTAATAACAAACAATCCGGCAAATGCATTGCCAGTTACAAAGTGTTTGGGATGCCTTAACTTACAAATGAACTGAGTCAGAGTATTTAACATTTCAGACACATACTCTCTCTCCTGTCTCTCTGTGGAGTGCCACCTTCAAGTGGTTCATAGTTCAACCAGTGAAATCTATAATAAATACTTTCTCTACAGAGCCTTAGTACGGAGAGAACGGACAAAAAGAGTGGGAGAGTGGGCCATCACAACTGTATACCAAATGAAAACTATGAAAAGGTACGCTCAATGACAACAGCAGATTGGTTTTGAATCAGCACCCCAATGCAAGAGTGTGTGTATTTGATCTCCATAACATATGTAAGGTCTAAATCCAAGCTGTCTGCCACAGACTGCCTGGGGTTTTACAGAGAAACTCCACACTGTGCAATTAATAGATTTTTCAGCAGCACCACTAAATTTGTTCTTTCCTGAGCTCATAATCTCACTGCTATAAATGGAGCATGAATCTGTTCCTGTTCGTTTGATGTTAGAACTATTAAAAAATAGCACAGACAAAATACAAGAATGCATCTTTTTAATACTTTCGTCTGCCACAATAATGTTAAGTATTCAAATTATCTTCATTTGGGGGCTTTTCTTAGCAAATACTCATCTAAAAAAAGCTATATGTCATGCATAATTAATTTTATTAAATGTAATCAGCATTTGACAGCCCTATTTTTACTGTGTGCGTTCGCAGGCGCCGACAGTGAAGAAACGGACCTCACAGATGAGACTGAAGAGGAGAGAGAGTGAGGTGGATAATCTAAAGAAAGAAATGGGGCAGAAACAGCAGATCTGTTCAATGGTGTCTGATTTGGCCAATTCTCTGCAAGGCCCTGAGAGCTCCCAACTCCCCCTGCTCACTGAGGCCCACTGAACTGTGCATTTATTATTAAATAATGTTATATTTCTTAATTCTTGTCATTTCATTATATGTAACTATGTGTGTGCTCTGATATATATGGTTTATGAGGACACAACTGTGTAAAATGACATGTAAACTTTGTTATGAGGACACATCATGTGTCCTCGTAAACCTAATGGCTTAAAAACATACTAAACAGTGTTTTTTTTTTGAAAATATAAAATTGCAGGTGGTTTCATGTGAGGGTTAGGGTAAGTGGATAGAAAATACAGTTTTTAAAAACAATTACACCTATAGAGTCCACCAACCACAAAACCAGTCAAAAGTAGCACGGGTATATTTGTAGCAATAGCCAACAATACATTGTATAGGTCAAAATTATCGATTTTTCTTTTATGCCAGAAATCTTTAGGGTATTAAGTAAAGATCATGTTCCATTAAGATATTTAATAAATTCAAAACATAATTTTTGAGTAGTAATATGCATTGCTAAGAATTTCATTTGGACAACTTTAAAAGCGATTTTCTAAATATTTAGTTTTTTTTTTTTTTTTTTGCTGCACCCTCAGATTCCAGATTTTCAAATAGTTGTATGGTCAAATATTATCCTATCTCAACAAACATACATCAATGGAGAGCTTATTTATCTGACTTTCAGATAAAGTCAAAATTTAAAAAAAGACCCTTATGACTGGATTCGTGGTCCAGTGCCACATATTAAACACAGAATGTGTGTGTGTGTGTACTTGTTTTTGCTACATTGTGGGGACCAAATGTCCCCACAAGGATAGTAAAACCTGAAATTTTTGACATTGTAAAAAAATGATTAAAAATAGTAAATGATGTTTATCTGAAAGTGTAACGATGCAAACACGTTTCCTGTGAGGGCTAGGTTTAGGGTTAGGGTTGTGTTAGGGGATAGACAATATCGTTTTGTCAATATAAAAACTATAGAAGTCTATGGAAAGTCCCCACAATTCACAAAAACAAACGTGTGTGTGTGTGTTTATGCAACAGAGTATTTATATAGTCGTTATTTGAACTAGTGATGGGGAGTTCAGTGAATCTTTCTGCAAGTTATTTCATTTTGCCAAAAGGTGGCAACGTGTGAGTTTTTATGTGAGTCATTTGAAACCAATTCGTTCACAAACACGGATTAATTTGTGAAAGAATCAAGTAACTACTGCCTTTATGAGTGAGCCACTGAATCATTTTCTCAACCGATTTGTTCAAAAACGCAGATGTATTCAGCAAGTTAACGCCCTTACAGTAGAAGACAGATGAGCTGTTTGCTGTTGCTTTGTTTGGAGCTCTTTGATGGAGGAAAAGCAGACAAAAATGTCCCTAAAACTGTTAACTTGTTCACTGAACTGTTGAATACAACATAGCTTATGGACAGTCATAAAGAATATGCATCAAGTCTTAAAGGAGAAATTCACTTCCAGAACAAAAATTTACAGATAATTTACTTACCCCCTTGTCATCCAAGATGTTTGTGTCTTTCTTTCTTCAGTCGATAAGAAATGATGTTTCTTGAGGAAATTTTTTAAAAATATCTCCATATAGTGGACATAAATGGTGGCCCCAAGTTTGAACTTCCAAAATGCAGTTTAAATGCAGCTTCAAATGGCTCTAAACGATCCAGACGAGGAACAAGGGTCTTATCTAGCAAAACAATAGGTCATTTTCGGAACAAATTGACAATTTATATACTTTATAACTTCTAAGTCTGCATGAACTCTGTTTTTTTCCGGTTCAATACGGTCAATACAGTTACAGTATGTTAAAAACTCCCATCTCGTTTTCTTCCCCAACTTCAAAATCGTCCTACATCGCTGCAGAAGTACCAACCCAGTGTTTACAAAGTGGACATGCAAAGAAGGTCAAACGCCCTTTACAAGAAAGGCAAGGCAAGCGAGTATTTGAGGTTAAAAAGTATATGAATTGTCAGTTTGTTTAAAAAATGAGCGATTGTTTCGCTAGATAAGACCCTTCTTCCTTGGCTGGAATCGTTTAGAGCCATTTGAAGCTGTATTTAAACTGCATTTTGGAAGTTCAAACCTGGGGGCACCATTGAAGTCCACTATGGAAAACATTCCTGAAATATTTTCCTTAAGAAACACTATTTTTTATCGACTGAAGAAAGAAAGACATGAACATCTTGGATGACAAGGGGTGAGTAAATTATCTGTAAATTTTTGTTCTGGAAGTGAACTTCTCCTTTAAGCTAGTCTGCACCACTTTCAGATTCCAGTGTAACAAACGTGATTTTCATGAAATATACGTTTTTAAACAATATATTTATATTTACATGTGGTGATTTGGAATTGTATCACTATGTCAGCAGTAAATCTCTGCGTATCTCATTTTAAAGACATATAATATCTGAGGTATTAAAAGGCATTACTGTTCTCAGTGATATGAAAGAGTGTAAAAATCTGGTGTTTGACAACAAACATGCCTTTGGATTTAACATTAATCCATCGTGTGGGATCGTTTCCCAACTGTTCTCAGCACGTAGTCCTTTTCTGAGGAAGAATTACCTTAGTACTTTTTGTTCCTCACATCTGTTCCTCATTTACAGAGCCATCTGACAACAGGGTAGAGATTCAGAAAAACGGTGATGTATTACGTTAATTAAATACACTCAGTGTTGTGTAGACAGGCATCAATGGTAAGTCTCCCCTCATCGTTTTGTCTGAATTACTGTCACACAACTCTGTTTGCTTGTTGTGGGTAGAAGAGAATAGAAGAACATAATGGACAGTTTTCAATAAAGGAAGGCTCCTGGAAGTGATCATTAAATTTCATTATACAAGCAGATAGGATCACATGAATCCATCTGAAGTACCCAATTTACATTATCTATATTTGTTGCCTTTTTTTTTTTTCTTTGAATGTAGAATCAGATTATTAGCAAAATACCAGTGGCCCCACATGATATTTGAAATGATCCTCATCTTCCTCATTAGTGCTGATCACTATATGAAGTAGGTGGATGAATTCCAGCTGGCATCTGCTCCATTCAGACTTCTGGCACCAATCCAGCCCATTAGAGGATCAAGAGAGGAAAATCAGTTCAATTATTGAAAGAGGGTCCAATCCTTTGTTCATAGTAATTCAAATAGTACAAGCAATGCTCTGCTCCCCAAACTGTCTCCTTCGATTAGAGACTGCTTCCCTGTGGCAAAATGTTGGTATTGCATTATCAACTGGTATTATAGAGTTTGATGCCTGCAACTGTATTTATTTAACCTTTCAAATACAATGGCCTAAAAAAGCCCATAAATAAAAGATAAGTATGCTGATTTGCTGCTTAAGAAAAATGTATTACTATAATAAATGTTGAAAACAGAATTGAATTTCTGAAAGTCTTTGCCTGTAGAAGTATTCATTTCTTAAGTTTCTTTCCAAAAAACAAACAAGCAATTGTTTTAAACTAAGAATATTTCACAGTATTACTGTTTTGGTGTATCTTGGATAAAATTTGGTGTATCTTGGATAAAAACAGCATTGAGCAAACTTATGTATATTAACAAAATATTTACTACATTACTGTCAGGGTGGGTTAAGCCTGGAAAAATTATACTGCAAGGCATATTCTGTTTCTGTCATTCCTGTTTGTTGTCAGCTGTGTTTCTTTGACTGTGTGTTCTGTGTATACATTCATGTACATCCGAAAGTCTAACGTCTGATGTTTTTATCTCATAGCCTATATAAAGACACTGACAGCGTCCTACATCACAGACAGCCTCTGCTGAGGAGAGTATAAAGGCAACCGAGTGCTGATGGACCATTTCATCAAAAGCTATTCTGTCATTCACAGATATCTGGCGCTCCCCTGAGAGAGATCTGAAAGTGTAGGCATTTTCCCATCCTCTCCCCTCATGAAAATGCTGATGATTTCATGAAGGAGAATGACAGAAGCACTCTAAGAGGGTCCATAAATAGCAGTGGGTATAGTAAGGCTGATGGGCCTAGCTTGGACTAGGGATGGATTCCTTAATGACCAAAATAAATGGCCACTCAATCCATCCACAAACACAGTTTGTCTTCACCTGAATTCCCCCCTGACAGCCTGTCCTCCCCAAACAAATGTTCACTTCTGATGTAGGGTGCCACGCTCTAGATTTATTATGTGGTGTGAAGAAGTTAGTCTGTCCTGTCATAGACATATTATTCCTGCAGGTGGCACCACATACAGTATCAGGTCAAAAGTTTTTGAACAGTAAGATTTTTAATGTTTTTTTTTTTTTAAAGAAGTCTCTTCTGCTAACCAAGCCTGCATTTATTTGATCCAAAGTACAGTAAAATTGTGAAATATTTTTACTATTAAAAATAACTGTTTTCTATTAGAATATATTTTAAAATGTAATTTATTCCTGTGATCAAAGCTAAAATTTCAGCATCATTACTCCAGTCTTCAGTGCCACATGATCCTTCAGAAACATTTTTTATTATTATTACTATCAATAATTAGAACAGTTGAGTACATTTTCTTTGAGTACAGGATTCTTTGATGAATAGAACGATCCAAAGATCAGCATTTATCTAAAATAAAGGGCTTTTGTAACATTACACACTATACCATTCTAAAGCTTTGAGTATATATATATATATTTTTTTGGAATAGAAATTAATAGTTTTATTTAGCAATAGATTTTCGATGTTCAAGAAAATCACAAGAACTGATTCTGACTCCTGTTTTTAATGTCACATGATCCCATGGCAGCTGTAAAGATTGCATTGCATGTTTTTCTGTGGAGGTGTCTCTTATCACAGCCCACATTTGTCGGTGGTACTGCGGTACGGTGAATTCAGGGTGTGTAAAATGTGTCTGAAAATGCCGTCTGAAAGACTGGCTCCTCACTGCAGATAACTTTGTTCTTGAGGCCCTTAAGGATGACATCATAATGGATGATCATACAGCAGCAGGAAGTGTTATCTGTGACATGTTCAGTCACAATAACCTCAAATGCACACAAGCACACATTTTCAGGCACACACACACTCCATCCTACTCTTTCCCCAGAAGACTTTTTTTTTTTTTATCTACACAAGACACACACACACCCATTCACATCCAGAAGCAGTCCCTGAATCCTCAGGGGGGATAAGTTGTGTTTGCAGTTAAAAAGGACTGTCTCCAACTCAGGGGTAGACAGAGGGTTGTGGATATGGTAGAAGCTCTTGTTTTGGTAATCTATGAAAACAAGTGGAATATATTTTATTAAAGTCACTTGGGGTTTTTGAAACTGGATCCTTTGGCTGAACCCATTGAAAGTAAGTCTGGTATCATTTCTTACTGTTGGATTGAGATTTAAAGAAATCTTAAGTAAGTTGTCGTAGCGGTAGAGTATTATATGAAGCATTTGTTTATCAAGTTTTAATCTTTAATAGAAGACTATCAGATGTGTATTTTATCTATTGATTTATTAAATATGACAGCATATTTTTCAGCATATTATTATTTTATAAACTGTTTATTAAATGACCAATTGATCAGTGAATAAATAATTCAAAATGCTCCTTTAAGGTATGTTTTTAGGTGCAATTAGTTCTGTTTATAGACAAAAACAAATGCATCATTATTATTATTAATTTTTTAATTCTTTGTACTTAAGTTCTGTCTGCCCGGTTCACACTGCATTGATTGGACAATGTGCCGGGTTCTGAACATCCTGTTGGCTCTTCTGAGTCGCTTCCTGTTTGCGGTTCATGGCATCCTGACGGTGTGGCGTGTGGTTGAGGTGACAGGCGAACCTTCCTATTGGCTGCTGCTGACAGGTGTGGCACTGCTGGGGGTGGAGATGGCCATCACTATCAAATACACACGCAATGCAGAATGGAAATGGTGAGGTCATGCTATCGTAGACATATCACTGGCATAAATATAATGACCCTGATGTTAAAATTTTACATAAATATTGCCATATATTAATTTGTTGCAATTTTTTTTTTTTTACTCAAAATGAAAATAATAAAACTGAATTAGAAATATAGAAATAGAATAAAATAGATATTTTTAATTATAGCAGAGTCCAGATATATATTACACTACAGTTAAACATTTGGGGTTGGTAAGATTTTTTAATGGTTTTAATGGATTTTTTAATGGTCACCAAGGCTGCATTTATTTGATCAAAAAAAGTGAACAAAATTTCAATTTTCAGCACACAATCCTTCCGAAATCATTCTAATATGCTGATTTGGTGTTCAAGAAACAATTCTTATTGTCAGTGTTAAAAACAGTTTTGTTGCTTAATACTTCTGTAGAAACCATGACACATTTTATTCAGGATCTTTAATGAAAAGAAACTTTAAAGGAGTTTAAAGGAGAAGTCCACTTCCAGAACAACAATTTACAGATAATGTACTCACCCCCTTGTCATCCAAGATGTTCATGTCCTTCTTTCTTTAGTCGTAAAGAAATTGTGTTTTTTGAGAAAAACATTTCAGCACTTTTCTCCATATAATGGACTAATATGGTGCCCCGAGTTTGAACTTCCAAAAAACAGTTTAAATGCAGCTTCAAACGATCCCAAATGTGGTTGTAAACGATCCCAGCCGAGGAAGAAAGGTCTTATTTAGCGAAACGATCAGTTATATTCATTTAAAAAATACAATTTAAAAACTTTCTAATTTCAAATGCTTGTCTTGTCTTGCTTTCCTTGAACTCTGTGTATTCTGGCTCAAGACAGTTAGGGTATGTCGAAAAACTCTGATCGCATTTTCTCCCTCAACTTCAAAAGTCATTTTAAAATCATCCTACATCACTGCACACAAGAAGATCAAACACCCTTAACAAAAATGGTAAAACAGCGATATAGGGCGATTTTGAAGTTGAGGGAGAATGTGAGATGACTGTCATGACCCAGAGGTCGGGAAGAGCAAGACAAGACGAGCGTTTGACATTAAAAAATATATAAATTGTATTATTTTTATGAAAATAACCGATCGTTTCGCTAGATAAGACCCTTCTTCCTCGGCTGGGATTGTTTACAACTGCATTTGGGATCGTTTGAAGCCGCATTTAAACTGCACTTTGGAGGTTCAAACTCGGGGCACTATAGCAGTCCACTATATGGAGAAAAATGCTGAAATGTTTTCCTCAAAAAACATAATTTCTTTACGACTGAAGGTGGATGACAAGGGTGTGAGTACATTATCTGTAAATTGTTGTTCTGGAAGTGGACTTCACCTTTCAAGTCTTTTTTTTTTTTAATCAAAATTTGTCTTTACTGTCAATTTTGATCAATTCACTGCATCTTTGGTCAATTAATTTTTTTTTTTTTTTTTTTGAAAAGAAAACAAACTAAACTTTTACTGTCCCCACATTTTTGAACAGTAGAGTAACATATTGTTTAGACATTAAAAAGTTAGTTCACCAGAATATGAAAATTAATTAATTACTCACCTTCATGTCGTTCCAAACCTGTAAGTTTGTTTATCTTCAGAACAAAAATGAAAATATTTTTTAAGAAATCCAAGAACTTTCTGACCCTGCATAGGAAAGACTGACACAGAAGAGAAGAAATAGTTGAATAACGACATTATTTTTGTTTTCTTTGTGAAAAAAAAAAAAAATATTCTCATAGCTTAATGACATTATGGTTGAACCACTGATGTCACATGGACTATTTTTTATTTTGTCCTTACTACCTTACTGGGCCTTGAATGTGTTAGATGCAATGCTGTCTATGCAGGTTCAGCAAGCTCTTGGATTTTATCCAAAATATCTTAATTTGTGTTCCAAAGATGAACAAAGGTCTTACTGGTTTGGAACAACATGAGGGTGCGTAATTAATTACAGAATTTTCATTTTGGTGTAAACTATCTCTTTATAATTAACAGCAAGGCAATCAATTTATAATCAACAGATTTTTGTAGCATTACACATTACACACAAGCTACATCACGTCTGCTTTATAAATTAAAGAAAGATATTTATCCGACAAAAAAATAATATTAGTTTGAAACGACATGTAGGTAAGTAAACAAAGACACTTTTGTTGAACTATCCTAATAAGGACTCCTTTTGCTGACTGTGTAGGACATGTTGTGTTTGGCAAAAATAGCTTTACCAATTGTCTCGACAGTCTCAAGAAAATGAGAATCCGTTTTGCCCTTTTAAAATACCTTTACTGAGTTACTCCAAACGTTTCAGTACAAAAAGACGCTGGGCTCAGAAGCAGGGCGCCATAATAATGATTAACGCTAACGAGAATGTGGGAAATTACACTCTTTTCTTCAAGCTTGACACTTCAGTTTGTCTTGCGGGGACGGGTGATTATAATAACCCCTTCTCTCAACACAGAAAAAACAACCTTTGCATTTACACAGAGCAGTACATCATCACATTCAGACAGACTTAAAAAAAGTATGTACAGAGAGATGGCTGTGCTAGGAAATTTATTAATGAGACTCTACCCTCCCACTGACATGGACGGAGGACCTGCTAAGAACATCCTACTTCGCTCTGTCTTTCTCATCAACCCCTTTGCTCTACCTTGATCTCCATCTGAACCTTTCTATCTCTCGTACTACTTCTCTATGCATACTATCTCCCTCCTGCACACTACACTTTGAAGTCTCTGTGCTCTTTAGAGAGGCTTGCCTGTGTCAGTGGGGATTTGCATAGCTAATGGGAGTAATTTGCAGTCTGCGTTAGGCTGATGTGCCTGCAGCACCGGACTGTGTGGTGTGACCCAGCTTTACCACCCAATCAGAAGAATCTGACACACATACAACTGTTTGGTAGCTTTACTAAGTAGAAAGTAAAGTATAGATGTGTTCATCCATCCATCCATTAATGTGATGTTCCACTTTTCTGCAGGTTCTCACCTATGGTGTTTCTATATCTGAGCACTGTGATTCCCTCGGTCTGGTTCCTGGAACTGAACCTCCTACAGTCCAATCTGCCCATCAACTCGAGTGCAAACTATGACCAGCGATTCTTCTCCCAGATCCCGCTAACAATGGTGGGTGGAAAACGATCGTTAACAATAAATTTCTGAGTTGACCAGAAAAAACAAGTTCAGCTTTGAACAAAATCACTCGGTATCTCTGGCTCTCTGCTTGGTTGGATGTTTTGGTATTCATATTTCTGGGAAAACAATAAACATAAATTGCTCAAACGGAAATTGATTAATGCATAGAAAGCAGACTATTTTTTCTAAAATATCTCCAATTCTATGAAGAAACCTAATGCAGAAGACTAAGTGATTAGGAGTGGTTCAGAGAATTCAGTTTCGATTCCTTTGACCTGTGGGCCTTGTACAAAAAGCACAAACCCACACACAAATAATCACAGCATCACAGATCTGAATATGGCAGCTGCCTGTAACACTGGCTAATGTCTATAGCAGTTATCAAGCCCTGTAGTGAAAGATTCTGGTAGGTGTTTTTTTTTTTAAATATAAATACAATGTAAAAACATGTATGTTCACAATAAGTGCAATGTATCAAATTATTATTTTATATGTACAGTACATAGTAGTTTAGGCCACCTAATATAAAGTGGGACCAAAGTCTTTACTGCACGAGTTGACTCTAGAAATACTGAAGCATGTCCAACAACTTCCTCTGAGAATTACACAAGATTTAAAAGCATTAAAAATTTCATTAGGATTAAAGCTCTCATATATTTTATATATTTTTATATTTTTATATAAGCTAATTTTAATGTTTGTTTTAAGAATAACATGCTTTAATGTTGTCTGATTGTATACTAGCCAACTAATGGAACAAATGTCTAATACAACAGATTTTATTTAATGGAGAAGTTCACTTTCAGAACCAAAATTTACAGGTAATATACTCACCCCGTTGTCATCCAAGATGTTCATGTCTTTCTTTCCTCAGTTGTAAAGAAATTGTTTTTAGAGGAAAACATTTCAGGATTTTTCTCCATATAGTGGACTTTTATGGTGCGAGTTTGAACTTCTAAAATGCTGTTTAAATGCAGCTTCAAAGGGCTCTAAACGATCGCAGCTGAGGCAAAAGAGTCTTATCTAGTGATCGGTTATTTTCTAAAAAAAAATTTACAATTTGTATACTTTTTAACCTCAAATGCTCCTCTTGTGTAGCTCTGCATGCACTCTGTGTATTCCAGTTCAATACAGTTAGGGTAGGTCAAAAAACTTCAGTCTCATTTTCTCCTCCAATTTTAAAATCATCCTACATCGCTGTAGAAGTACCGAGCCAGTGTTTACAAAGTGAAAGTGCAAAGAAGATTAAATGCCCTTTACAAAAAAGGTAAAACAGCGATGTAGGATGATTTTGAAGTTAGAGCAGAAAATAAGATGGGAGTTTTTCAACCTACCCTAACGGTCATGAACAGGACAGCACAGAGTACATGCAGAGCTAGACAAGACAAACATTTGAGGTAAAAAAGTATATAAATTGTAATTTTTTTTTAGAAAATAACCAATC